>NC_137737.1:63032803-63072803 GCF_963264785.1 Psittacula echo
CTGAAAAAACAGTGGCCACATGAGCAGTAAAATGGTAGCAAACCCCAGTTTTCCTTACACTCCAGTTCGCTTTCTAGCAAGAATCCATATCAAGTTTTGGCATGCACAGCACATCTTCATGCACAACGTGTGCAGGTAAATTTGTGTGCTTTTGTACAAGGCCGTTAACAGAAACTCCTTATTCAAAAACAAGCAGTCAGCCTGCGTCATATGCACCAATATTCAGCTGTCTATAGGCCAAGACTTTAAAAGGTGGACTTAGGGTATGTTTGATTGATTCTTGAACAGAATAAGAAGGGTTCATTTACCACTACAGACCACCATCTCAACATCAGAGTAAGCTTTGATTCTGCTACTAACTTCAGGTAAGTCAGTAAAACCATTCATACACATATCGCACGTATGAATCTAAAACTTATTCCCATAAGTCTTCTCTGTGACTAGGAAACATCCTGGAGAATCACTCAGGTTTTAAACAGACAAAGGCAGCAGAGCTAAAGAATAAAACTGGGACACAGCATGATAGATCAGAGAATAAATAAAAACATTTTAAGACATCTTAAGCCTGAGAAAATAAACTAAAAAGTGACCTTGTGTTCTGTACTTGTCCCCCATAGTAATTTTAAGTAAAATTAGTACTTGTCAGCACTAATTTTTTATGAGTACTTAATGTGCAAAATAACATAACAAATAGCACATTTCATAATAAACTAAACCAAGAGTTAAAACATTCTGTCATAAACCACTACAAAAACAAAACAAACTTTTCTAATACAAAACATTCCTTTTTGCTTTTACCTGAACAGAACACCTTTTATCTTCCAGAGAAAAACTGTAAGCTACCAGTAGATACTATAATTTCCAAATTATAACTGCAGCTTCACTGCTAAAGCAAACATTTCTTGCACCACTGAAACATAAATCTCTCTGGGACTAGAATAGAGGAAGTCTGACATAACATAATGCACAACAAATTAGTTCCTGATTAGGAAATCTCATTAAGACTAGGTTTAAGTGTCCAATCTCATGACTGGCAGTCCAACTGGCCAGCTGCTTTTTGCAAAGAACTCCATTCCATGGAACTGAAAAGCCAGGAGGGTTGCTCAACAGCTTTCAGAGATTCATGTACAGGGACAAAACATGCTGGAAGAAAAGGGTTAGGCTGTGACCAAGATCTAACTAACTGTGCTGAATTAGGCAAATTTTACATTTTGTTACCCATTGTAATTTTTGAATCATTGTATTGTAATCCCATCATTATAATATTAAGGGAAAGCACCTGGGGCTAAAATTAAGAAGTTAAGAGCTTGGTTTATGATGATATGGTTGAATTGGTGCATTAGGGTATTAGAATTGGTGCATTATTTCTTCTGAAAGCAGTGAGCTGTTAAACACAGTAGCCAGTGGTATGTAGGAGTAATTCTTGTTCCCTGATGTCAGAGATCATGATTTTAAGGTTATTTTTTCCTTTCTACAAAATTGACAGATTTAGTGTTTATCAGGGAAAGTTTTTGGTTTTTTTGGGGGGTTTTTTTGGTTTTATATTTAGTGTATAGCTTGCTTTCTTGAAACTCAAAGCAGTGCATTGTAAGGAAACTACAGGTAGCAGTGTATACAGCTACGAACTTCTTCATATTATCATTCTCATGTTTGTTGGCATGACATCAATCTTCAGCCCCCTCTGTTATTAATTTATAAAAACAGGGGGCCAAAACCTGATTGCTATGTTCTTAATGATGTCAGGCAATATCTGGAAATTAACTGTAAATAGTATTGTGATACAACATCTATAAAGGAACTTCTTCATAGCAGAGATCATAAAAGCATGCAGACCATTGTATTAATCTACATCTCGTATGATGGCATTACACTAGTTACAGAAGGCCACATGGTACAGTGACATCTAGGACTGGGGTGTTCTATCAGCTATCATAGCTATTGGTAAAAAGGTCTTTCTCACAGACATCTCAAAACTGTGTAGCAAGACTAGATTGGCATTGCCATTATCGGGTCATTCAGTCTACTGGATCTTCCTATCAAGTACTCCAAACATGTGAGGAAACACAGCTGAACTCCAATCATCTGCAGTGTAAGCAATAACATTAAGAGAAAGGAAATGGGGCCAAGTCAGAAAGTGAGATACTTAATTTCAAAAGGTTGGGGCAACATGTTTTTTTGAGTCAAGCAGAATAGATATGAGACAATATTCATGTAAGAATAAAGAAATACAAGTTTTATGTTGGCTTTTAAGTGTCAGAATGCAAAGTAAAAAGAAAAAAAAATAAAAAGGAACATTTGCACAGAAATTCATACAAAATGACACTATTATCAAGCTGGAATCGTATAAATATTTTGGATGATTCAGCAGAATCAAGCTTTTAGCTGCAAGCAGTGAAACAAGTCAGATGATCTCAGGATGTTAAAATGTACTTCCATGGCAGCTTGAGAAAACAGATCAGCAAATCTATTTTACAGATGAGAGAGGCCAGAGAGAGGCAGAGCTGTGGATCATGAAGCATTTTAGTCCTTTAAGATACTGATTTGGATGACAACTAATCTAAAGTAAGAGGAGCACTTACGCAGAGGACTAGTCTCTTCATTGCATATCAAAAGAAATTGAAGACTCAGTTTTGGGAAAAGAAGCCAACACATGAACAACACTGGAGCTGGCCCATGCAAGACCATATTTCCTGCACACCTTTCCAAACCTTTCTATTATGATGCCTTCCAGATTTCTGCAGTCAACATATGTCTTTTGCACATCCTTACTTTTTATACTGAATATTAGCAAAGTGTGAACTAATCTTGGACCAGTGACTGATCCTTGAGGAATCTCTCTAGTAACTGCTAGATAACTTTTCTCATTAATAGAACTACTATTCCTTCCTAGAAAAGAACTGTTCTCAGTCAACATGACTTACTATAATCTTCCCTTTTACAATACCTGTTGTACAGGTTTTGTACTAATACTAATCTTCCAGTTTTAACAGTTTTGTGAGGGCATGAAAAGTTTACATTAAGGGAAGTTTACATTAAAGACTATTTTGGTGGACATCTTTTTCAAGGCATCTGTGTATCTCTATTTTACCCCAAAATGGAAGCCACGAAGCTAAATTCAGTCTTCAGTTTAGATACACTTATTGTTCATTTACAACTTCTATGAATGGCATAAAGTAATGTAATAATAGGTCTGTCAGACATCTACAAGCCCATGTGGAGTTTGTACTCCGCCTGGATTGTCAAACATCCAAAAATGCTGGACAGATGGCCAAAGTCTGAGCAGAAAAAGGGGACATAAAGCCTATTTTACATACCATCTATGCTTGGCAAGCACAGACCTCTGTTAGACCCATGTCAAAATCAGCTATTTGAAGAATTCAAAAACAGAAGATCTGTGGATTCAAATCTGTCCCAAAAAGATAACAAATGTCACATACTATGGCCAATTCACAGAGGTACTTCGAAGTAACACCGTCTGCCTCTCAGAATGAGGTTGAAAATGCCTTGCAGTATGTCTCAAGAGCCAGATGGTAGCGCCAGAAAGGAGTGCAACTGATAATGTATAGACATATGCACTTCTGTACTCCTCAGCACCTTGAGATAATTCTCAAAAGTAGGATAGGAAAAGCTCTGCAGGCAGTTAAACATTTGCATGCCACAGGCCCACATTTTACTCCTCCTACTACTTTATAGATTCAGTTATGTCAGCTGTCAGCAAGGGATCTCTCACTAGCACTAAAATTTTAAAGATAAAATGCTATGTTAAAATCACTTTTCTAGCAGTCAGCTCTGAATGGAAGGATTCTTCTATTATTTAAAGCGTTGGGTGAAAGTGATTAAGCCATTTTTGTAAAAGGTTTCAGCCAAAACACATTTAACAACAGGGCATGTGCCTAACAAAATACACCATTCAGCTAAATGATCGCACTTTTAAACACTGTCTTAGCATGTTACTAAATATTCATTTTTACAGTTCTAAAGTGTTTTGCTACTTTAAAAAGAAAAACAACAAAAAAAAAAAAGTCTGATTTATCCTTCCTTCAGAACTGTAAAATATGTATCGAACCATTATCCCAAGTGTTTCCTGCTTCTGTTTAGTAATGAAACCTCTTGACAGTCTTGATTAGAAAATGTCACTTAGAACTCTTTGTTCTGGTAATATAGTAATGACATATTTGACACATTATAAAGTGCTAGAAGTTAAATGATTCTGCTTTTTTCTCTTAAAAAAAAAAAAAAAAAGGCAAACTTTACCATGCCAACTAGAGTTAATTCCACCTAATAAATTAGGTGGAATAGGATAAAAAGGATAGGTTAACAAGACAACTGTAGAAGAAATCTCACAACCAACCTTTGTCATCTTACATTCATCCTTCATACCATGTCTTCAGTCTGATCTTTTATATACTGCCTTTAAGTGTCTTTATGATTTTTTTTACTATAATTCACTTTTATTGGTATTTTTCTTTATTCTATACTTTGCTTTGTTCTAATGATTTTCATGACTCATGGAAGTCAACAGCACTATAATTAGCAGACCTGTAACGGAGATCCCTATGTAAGCAGTTCTGCACTCAGTTATATATCTGAGATGCAAGGTTTTTTGCTTTTTTTTGTTTTGAAGGGTGATTATAGTACTAGGTAGCAGTATTGGTGAAAAAGTAACTTAGAACATGAAGACCTTGTCAACACTCAGAGATTTGCTTGTGTAAATACACTAAAAGATATCCTGGCAAATACTAGGAAAAGAGCTAAAGAAAATTCTATTTGTCAAAACAGAACAAAAAAAAAAAAACAAAACCTAAACAGCAATTAATAAAAATTAAAAACATAAGTGACAGTACAGGTAAGTCCTACTGTAAAGCAGTTTTTTAAAACCTTTTCAAATATTTCACGGTAGGAGACTGTTCAGATTTAAGTCCTTGACAAAAATGAATAAATTACCCTTCATTGAAAAATGAATAAATTACCCTTCATTGAACAAATATTTATCTGAAGTCCCCCCCTAAAATTTCATGCTGTTTACATGAACATTTTTATTATGGATTTTCCTAGGTCATTTGTAAATTTAATTGCAATAATACTTACTTCCCTCACAGAGATGTTGTAAGAATAGGCACATTACAGATGGCAAGATATACAAGTATTATTATACCGGGGATGTACATACTGGTTCAAGCTTGCTAGTAAAATTTATCAGAAAAATAAAAAAGGAAAACTGAGAGCTTTAAAATTTCACAGGAACTATAAAAGCATATGCATAATACCTTAGGAGACTTTTAATTAAGTTTTAAAGGCTTTCAAGTTCAAACTTCCATCTAGAAAGGCATGTTCATACATCTGTAGCAATTTCTAGGTATTGTTTGATTACAAAGGTTAGTTACCATCAGCGCACATACTCTAAACAGCCATTTAGAGCAGAAGAAGTAGTTGTTTGCTCAATAAACTAAACCATATGTCATGTTTTCTGTTTCAACAGAAAAGAATCTTGGAATAAAAACAAGAAGATTGCCTCTAGACAGGCTCACACACCCAAGTTTCCATGTGCGCCTTGCTTAGTCAACAAAAACCTTTGGAAAGAGGGTGATAGTCATTAGTGTTAATCACCCCATTATGCCAATAACTCAATCCAGCAGTCTCAGGCTTTACATGATGTGTTTAAGCATATGAAAAATACAACCAACCCTGATCTGCTCACTTCTCTAGTGGTTTCTTTCCACCTTTACACATTGCCCACAGTGCTCAGTTAGGCAAAAAAAAAGTATGTGATCTCATGGCAAGCCAGATGGAGAGTCTCATGTAATTAAGAACCATCCCCAATTTCTGCCCTCTTTTTCACCCCTATGTTAATTTTCAAGTGTGTCAGTTCACTGACCAACCTCCTGAACCTTTGGAGCAAACAGAAGACAGAGTTGTGTTGATATGAGCAGGAGACAACACCTGTCAGAGAGAGCATACCTCCAATTGTAGCTTTAGATTGTGGCTTGTTACAGACTCATGCTGTAAGAATACTTAAATGAACAAAAAAAGAAAGTGCTGATGTGTCATATTATACTCAAGCCAGATCACTAGTATATTCTGTGGCATTTCTTTAGATAACTCAACATGGTCTGCAGACTTCATAAATAAAAAAAAAAGAACTAATAATTGGATTCACAACAATCCTGAAAGACGAAAGTTGTATTCACAATGATGCAAACATTAGGCTGCTTGCCATGTGCCATACAGAAAACAAAATGGAAATAAAATCCTCACTGAAATAACCAAGACAAATTTCTGAATTTTTGTACAATAACCTATGTACTACTTTTCTGTATAAAATTGAAAATTTTCTAGAACTATTTTTATTTAAATTTCTTGGCAGAAAAATTTTTAGTTTGATGTGGCCCAGAATGATTTATTTCAAGCCAATTAATTTTAAAACTTCACTGCTGCCTAGAGAAATGTAAATTAAGGTCTATCCTCTCATGCTGAGGAAGCTCCCATGAAGGTCTTGCTACTGATTTAGTGGCTGGCTATGAGAGCAGAGCCACTCTGCTCCTGTCCCCAGGAATGAGGTTGTGACCAGCGATACCTAGTGTCTCTCCCTCCTTGGTCCTCTAGCATCACAAGATAGGAAGATTTCACTGAAGTGACTCTAGAGATAACATCTATTTATCACTTTAAAAAACATTCCCAAGGCAGTTTGGGCTGCAACTGTTGAGAGCATGAGGAAGCTGTAAACCATTTACCTGGTTTTGCCATTGCACTGATTGGCCTAGATGTCAGTGCTGGGGTAAGATAGGGTTACAGAGCCAGAGCACCAGCTCCACACACAGGTAGCTAGCATGAGGTCTGCATGCACAGTTACCAAGTTGGGAAGGCATTTTTGTACTCCAAAGATGAAAAAATAATTTTTTAAGTCATTGAGTGATCTCATTTATGCGCATTATAAGAAGGTACATTTTGATTGTTAATAAGAACTAATTTATTTTTTTGTTTGGACTCTATCTCCGCACAGTTTTGTGAAATCTTTTTATTGATCACCAGGTCTGAAGTACAACCAAACTATTGTTTCTCACCTGCATGACAGACACACAGGTAAAAGCCTGGTATGTTGATGAAGTGGCAGAATAAGAAAGCAAGTGAGAGTGTTCCTCGCATTGCCCTCTATTTGTGAGTGAAGACAGATCATCCACTGTGTCTTATCGATTGGTCCCTGCCATAGGGACTCCAGGGTCCTCAGCAGTGTTTATGATATTTTACGCCACATTAACTGTTGAGATGATATGCTATGACAGATCTTTAAAAAAGTGTACCCCTGAGCTCTAAATTGTTCCAATTACGCCTTTAGCATAACAGTTGCCTACCAAGGGGCACTGCTCAGTGCCTTAGGAAAAGAAGCAGAGGAGGGGAGCCAATAATCTTCACATATGATGACCTCCCTCTACCCTCACCCAGCAGAAGCCTGTCATTGCTTTCCTTCACTGTAGCTTTTCATAATCCTTAACATATTGCCTTTGTTTTGATAGGCATGAAATTACATCAAGGTCATTTTTAATAACTGTCAATAGCCCCAGAACATTGGTCAGCTTTATTGACACCTTAGTTGAAGGGCTCAGAGAGCTGTAAGTAGTGCACAGACCCTGGTCGAGAAAGCTGATCCACTGGGAAACAGATTATTATTGATATTAGTAAATTAGTATTGATAGAAATTTGATGAGTATCGTGCATCTGGATCCCTCCACAATACACTAATGTCAACCAAAGACCATAGCTACCTCTATTTCAGACAGGCAATTTATTTGCATTCACTTTTCTCTTTGTTGGAGGGTGGGAATAGCAGCAAGACGGGGAAAGAGGAAAGCATTAAAGATGACAACTTCTTCTTGCAAATTTGGAAACTCAGAGAGATAATAACAAAACAAAATGCAAACAGACTTACTTAAACCTGAGTTACCTGAAAAATGTTCTAACTCCACATGAGGGACGATGGTTTCAATATTCTCCATGTTAGCTCAATATGGCAAACATTTGAAACTAAATATAAGCTGTACAAGACAATTCTTATCCTCCTCTTATTATTGCATTTAAACATATATATAGAGAGATACATAAATTCTCAGTCTAGTTTTTACTCTCACCTGTATTAAACAGCTATCATTCAACTATTTACAGCAGCTGAGGATCTTGTCTGACAACTCCATTTCTTTGATAATTTCATTGTAACACGTGCACTTAATTCCAAAGCAATGTTTCAATCCCTTTCCTACTAATAATCAATACAGTTACTTTGAACACTCTACCCAGCTAAAGATATGAGCCCCTTCCACATCACAGTTTTCACAAAAACACACACCTACCTTTTTTCCTAAAAGGAAGCAGATTAATAGTTACTATAACCAATAAACAGTAAAATGATACTAATATAGACATTACTTGTTCCACTAAGATTTCCCTTTATATCTGATATTGAAAGATTACAAATCATATTAATATCATAAAATCAGATGTATTACTAAGCAGCCTAGTCCCAAGAAAAACCTGCAGCCAGATACTGCAGTGGAATAAAATGGAAGACAAGCATATTTATGGAAGCAGGATCCAGTCAGTTCCCCGCGCAGCCAGTATCTGCTGCTACTAGAAACAAACCAGAAACTTTAAGACAATTAAGGGAATTCGGAAACTATGTAAAGCCTAAAGTGACAATCAGTATTTTTGATACTGAACAAAACTGAGAAGTGCAGTACTGAAAGTAAATTTAAAAATAAAAAATAAAAAATAGAACACCACACCACACAACCACTATTTCTTATAGCAATTCATTTAAGAAATCCCTCACTGCCAACCCTGATGGGAATTATACTTTTCAACCATCTTCACTAAGCAAAAATCTGCCTTGCCTTCTCGCTGTTTGGTAAATCTGCCCAACAGCATCAGGACACTCAGAAACCAGTAATGTTCAGAGGTCATTAACGTCATCATGACTTTTAGTATCATTGCAGCAGAGACAGATAAAGCCTTGATTCTCATAACCATTCTTGGGCTGACTAAAATCAAGTTTTACTAGATTCCCTGTTAAACTCAGTCCAAAGTATTTTCTGCATACCAGTTAGTTCAGTATGTATATATAAAACATCTTTAGCTCTGCTAACCTGAGTGTCCAGTTGGAAAAAATAAAGATGAAGACTCTCCTCAGTGATTCCCAGCAAATGTGCTGTCATTACATGCCTTTGTAAACAGCCTTTCTCCAGCCTTCTTGTAGGCCCCTGTTAGGTACCAAAAGTCTCCTGTAAGATCTCCCCAGAGCCTTCTCTTCTCCCAACTCAGCCTCCCTTCATAGGAGAGGTGCTCCAGCCCTCTGGTCATCTTTGTGGCCTCCTCTGGACTTACTCCAACATCTTCATCTCCCTCTTGTAATGGGGGCCCCAGAGCTGAATGCAGTACTCCAGGTGGGGCCTCACAAGAGCAGAATGGAGAAGGAGAATTACCTGTCACCGACAAAGATATTAAACAGCACTGATTCTAATACTGAGGTCCCCTGAGGACCACCACTCATCACTGGCCTCCGCTTGGACATTGAGTTGTTGACTGCAACTCTTTGAGTGTGACTATCAGGCCAGTTCATTTTCCACCAAGTGGTCCACCTGTCAAATCCATGCCTCTCCGGTTTAGAGACAAGGATGTTGTGCAGGACATTTGACACTATCCTGCACAAGTCCAGGTGAATGACATCAGTGGTTCTTCCATTGTCCACCAGCACCATAGCCCCATCATAGAAGGACACCAGATTCATGGGGGATGCTTTGTCCTTAGTGAAACCATGTTGGCTGTCAACAATCACCTCCTTCTTGTCCATGTTGCTTAGTAAAGTTTCAGGGAGGATCTGCTCCATGATCTTGCCAGGCACCAAGGTGAGACTGACCAGCCTGTGGTCCTCTATGTCTTCCTTTTTCTCCTTTAGTGGCTTGGCAACTACATCTGCCAGTTCCTTCAGGACCTGCAGATGCAGGTCCCATGGACTTGTGCACCTTCAGGTTTCTTAGATGGTCTTGAACCTGATCCTTTCCTACAGCAGGCAGTTCCTCATTCTACCAGTACCTGCCTTGGTAATCTGCAATGTGGGCAGCATAGGTGAAGATCGTGCCAGTGAAGACTAAGGCAAAAAAAGTCATTGAGTACCTCGACCTTCTCTGTGTCCCGGGTAGCCAGGTCTCCCATACACTTCTGAAGCGGGGCCACATTTTCCCTTGTCTTTCTTTTATTCCCGGTGTCCTTGTAGAAGCATTTCTTGTTGACCTTAATGTCCCTGACTAGATTTAATTCTATCAGGGCTTTAGCTTTCCTAATCTTATCCCTGCCTACCCAGACAACTTCTTTATCTTCTTCCCAGGCTACCCGCACTCACTTCCATGCTCCATAGGTTCCTTCATGCTGGAGTTTGTTCAAAAGTATCTTGTTCATCCACACAGGCCTCCTAGCATTCATGCCTGACTTTGTCAGGATGCATCACAGAATCACAGAACATCAGGAATTGGAAGGGACCTCAAAAGATCATCTAGTCCAATCCCCCTGCCAGAGCAGGAACACCTAGATGATGTTACACAGGAAGGCGTCCAGGCGAGTTTTGAATGTCTCCAGAGAAGGAGACTCCACAACCCCCCTGGCCAGCCTGTTCCAGTGTTCCGTCACCCTCACTGAGAAGAAGTTTCTTCTCAAGTTTAAGTGGAACCACTTGTGTTCCAGTTTGTACCCATTACCCCTCGTCTTACCATCGGTTGTCACCGAGAAGAGCCTGGCTCCATCCTCGTGACACTCACCCTTTATATATTTATAAACATTAATGAGGTCACCCCTCAGTCTCCTCTTCTCCAAACTATAGAGACCCAGCTCCCTCAGTCTTTCCTCATAGCGGAGATGCTCCACTCCCTTAATCACCTTAGTTGCCCTGCGCTGGACTCTCTCCAGCAGGTCCCTGTCCTTCTTGAACTGAGGGGCCCAGAACTGGACACAATATTCCAGATGCGGTCTCCCCAGGGCAGAGTAGAGGGGAAGGAGGACTTTTCTTGACCTACTGACCACCCTCCTTCTAATACACCCCAGGATGCCATTGGCCTTCTTGGCCACAAGGGCACAGTGTTGGCTCATGGTCATCCTGCCATCCACTAGGACCCCCAGGTCCCTTTCCCCTTCACTGCTCTGTAATAGGTTATTCCCCAACCTGTACTGGAACCTGGGGTTGTTCCTACCCAGATGTAACACTCTACACTTCCCCTTGTTATATTTCATCCCATTTTTCACAGCCCAACTCTCCAGCCTGTCCAGGTCTCGCTGGATGGCAGCACAGCCTTCTGGCGTGTCAGCCACTCCTCCCAGCTTAGTGTCATCAGCAAACTTGCTGATAGTACACTCAATTCCCTCATCCAGGTCATTGATGAAGATATTGAATAATACTGGCCCCAGCACTGACCCCTGAGGCACCCCACTAGATACAGGCCTCCAACTGGACTCCGCCCCATAGACTACAACTCTCTGGCTTCTCTCCTTCAGCCAGTTTGCAGTCCACCTCACTACCTGTTCATCCAGTCCACACTTCCTCAGTTTAGCCGTGAGGATGCTGTGGGAGACTGTGTCAAATGCTTTGCTGAAGTCAAGGTAGACCACATCCACTGCTCAGCCATAATCCAACCACCTTGTTATGTCTTCATAAAAGGCTATGAGGTTGGTCAAGCGTGACTTCCCCTTGGTGAAGCCATGTTGACTGCCCCTAATGACCCTCTTATCCTTGATATGCCTTGAGATGGCATCAAGGGTAAGGTGTTCCATCACTTTCCCAGGGATGGAGATGAGGCTGACCGGTCTATAGTTACCCGGGTCCTCCTTCTTGCCCTTTCTGAAGACTGGAGTGACATTTGCTTTCCTCCAGTCCTCAGGCACCTCTCCCGTTTCCCAAGACTTGGTAAAGATGATGGAGAGTGGTCCAGCAATGACTTCCGCCAGTTCCCTCAGCACCCAGGGGTGCATCCCATCTGGACCCATGGATTTATGGATGTCCAGATTGCTTAATTGCTCCCTAACCCAGTCCTCATCAACTAAGGCAAACTCCTCCAATTTCCCGACTTCCTCTGGGTCCTCAGGGGTACAGGGCTCCTCAGGACAGCCTCCAGCAGAGTAGACAGAGACAAAGAACGCATTCAATAACTCTGCCATCTCTGTATCTTCTGTCACCAAGGCACCCATCCCGTTCACCAGTGGGCCTACATTACCTCTGGTGTTGGTTTTATCTGCCATATACTTGAAAAAACTCTTTCTGTTGTCCTTGACCCCTCTCGCCAGGTTTAATTCTAAGGAGGGCTTAGCTTTCCTAGTTCACAGTATCATGGTATCACAGTATGTTAGAGATTGGAAGGGACCTCAAAAGATCATCTAGTCCAATCCCCCTGCCGGAGCAGGAACACCTAGATAAGGTTACACAGGAATGTGTCCAGGCGGGTTTTGAATGTCTCCAGAGAAGGAGACTCCACAACCCCCCTGGGCAGCCTGTTCCAGTGTTCCGTCACCCTCACTGAGAAGAAGTTTCTTCTCAAGTTTAAGTGGAACCTCTTGTGTTCCAGTTTGTGCCCATTACCCCTTGTTCTATCATGGTTTGCCACTGAGAAGAACCTGGCTCCATCCTCGTGACACTCCCCCTTTATATATTTATATACACTAATAAGGTCACCTCTTAGTTGCCCCCCTACATCCTCTGGCAACAGCCTTATATTCTTCCCGAGTGGCAAGCCCCTCCTTCCATGATCTGTAAACTCTCCTCTTCCATTTGAGCTTACCCAGCAGTTCCTTATTTAGCCACGCAGGTCTCCTGGCCCTCTTCTTTGACTTCCTACGTGTCGGGATGCTCTGCTCTTGAGCTCGGAATAAGCAATTCTTGAATGCCAACCAACCATCTTGGGCCCCTTTACCTTCAAGCAGCCTTGCCCATGGGATTTCCCCTAGCAATTGCTTGAAAAGGCCAAAGTTTGCCCTTCTAAAGTCCAGGGTTGCAATTCTACTTGCTATTATACTGGTCCTACCACACAAGATCCTGAATTCCACCATCTTGTGGTCGCTGCAACCAAGGCAGCCCTCAACCTTTACTGCTTCAACTAGACCCTCCTTGTTAGTCAGGATGAGATCCAGCAGCGCTCCTCTCCTGGTTGGCTCATCCACCATTTGCATCAGAAAGTTATCATTCATACACTGGAGGAACCTCCTGGACTGTGGCTGGGTTGCTGAGTAGTCTTTCCAGCAAACATCAGGGAAATTAAAATCCCCCACGACAACCACGGCCTGTGACTGTGAGGCCGCTCTCAGCTGCCTGTAGAAGGCCTCATCAACTTCCTCACCCTGATCTGGCGGTCTGTAACAGACACCCAAAACAGCATCACCCCTGCCAGCCTGCCCCTTAATTCTCACCCACAGACTCTCAACTCGCTCGTCCTCTGCCCCTGGACAGAACTCAGTACATTGCAGCTGCTCTCGCACATAAAGAGCAACCCCACCACCCCGCCTGGCTGGCCTGTCTTTCCTGGAAAGGACATAGCCCTCCATGACTATATTCCAGTCATGTGAGCTGTCCCACCATGTCTCTGTAATTGCCACCAGATCATAATCTCCTGACTTAACACAGGTCTCTAACTCCTCCTGCTTATTTCCCATGCTGCGCGCATTGGTGTACAGGCATTTCAGGGCGTGAGCTGAGCTCACCGATTTCACCCTAGGATTATAGGAGGCCTCCTGGTCCTCATCAATTCTAGAGTGCTGCCCCACTGGTGCCAGTGCAGCTACAACCCCATCCCCCTTCAAATCTAGTTTAAAGCCCTCCAAACTAGCCCTGCCAATTCCTGTCCCAGCATCCTTCTATCCCTGCGAGATAAACCTTTCCCACGTATCACTGTCTGGACTGGTGACTTATAAAACCAGCCGTTATCAAAGAATCCAAAACCCTGCATGTAGCACCAGTCTTGAAGCCAATCATTTATGGACTGAATTTTTCTAATTGATCCCACGTCATCACCTGAAAATGGAAGGAGTGCAGAGAAAATCACTTGAGCCCCTGAATCTTTCACCATCCGTCCCAAGGCCTTGAAATCTTTCTTCATTCCCCTCAGACTACGGGATGCAGCTTCCTCCCCACCTGTCAGTCAGCTGATCAGAGCTAGCCCAGCTAGAGCCGGAGCCGGCACGCTTCAGAGACCACGAGGTTCAGCAGAGATTAGGAAAAGCAGAGGGGACAGCGCAGAGACATCGCGATTCCCGACATCTCCCGATCCCCGAAGCCCCAGCAGCCCTTGCGAGAGAGCGGCTGACGTGGCAGGGGGCGTTCCCTCGGTAACGGCGACCGCACCCCTGCCCCTTGCCTTGAAAGAGCCTCTGAGAGGACAGCGACCGGTCGCTGCCCAGCAGGCGCAGGGAGGAACAAGCAGGTCGTGTTGTGAACCCTGTTGCTGGTGTCCCAGACTGCTGACCAATATGGTCGCCTCCAGGAGAGCCTGCAGTAAGGAGACTGTAGCAACTCAGAGACCCTGTCTCAAACCGTGGCTGTTCAGGTCTCTGGCTGCAGGGAGTGCCAGAACCTGCTGCTGCTGAGGGAGGGAGGCCAGCATTCCACCTGCGTGAGGTGTGAGCAGGTAGAAGATCTGCTTAGCTTGGTGGCAGAACTTAAGGAGGAGGTCGAGACGCTGAGGACCATCAGGGAGTGTGAAAGGGAGATCGACTGGTGGAGTAACTCCCTGGCGTGCCAGCAGGAATGGTTCCAGGGAGATACCCCCCAAAAGGGGATGGACCCCCTGTCCTCTCAGACAGAGGGGGATGGCCCGAGACAGCCCCTGCCCTGTAGCTGTCGCGCAGAGGTAAGGGACCAAAAAGACGATGAGGGCTGGAAGCAAGTTCCAGTTCGGAGTCGTGGGCAACCTTCCTCCCTTCCTGCCCTGCTTCCCCAGGTGCCCCTCAGTAATAGGTTTGAGGCCCTGGATCTTGATGGAGGGGTAAGTGAGGATGTGGTGCAAGGCCAGACTACAAGGTCACATAGGAAAAGGCGGTCGACTTCGCACCTCAAGACTGCCTCTGATAAGAAAGAAAGAAAGGTCATTGTCGGAGGCGATTCCCTTCTGAGAGGAACAGAGCGCCCGATATGCAGAGTTGACCCTCATCATAGGGAAGTGTGTAGTCTGCCTGGAGCCCGGATCAGGGATATCACCAGGGCGCTCCCCAGCCTGGTGCACCCGACAGACTACTACCCGCTGCTGGTCTTCCAGACAGGTGGGGGAGAAGCTGCTTCCCGCAGTCTGAGGGGGATGAAGAAAGACTACAGGGCCTTGGGGCGGATGGTGAAAGAGTCTGGGGCTCAAGAGATCTTCTCCTCACTTCTTCCATCTTCCGGTGATGATGTGGGACTGAATGGGAAAATTCAGTCCATAAACAATTGGCTACGAGACTGGTGCTTCAGGCAGGGCTTTGGGTTCTTTGATAACGGCTGGTTTTATAAGGCTCCAGGCCGGATGATGGCACATGGGAAAGGTTTAACTCACAGAGGCAAAAGGATGCTGGGGCATGAATTAGCAGGGCTCATTTGGAGAGCTTTAAACTAGATTCGAAGGGGGATGGGGTTGTAGCTGCACTGGCACCAGTGGGGCAGCACTCTAGAATTGATGAAGACTGGGAGGCCTCCTATAATCCTAGGGTGAAATCGGTGAGCTCAGCTCCCTCCTTGAAATGCCTGTACACCAATGCGTGCAGCATGGGAAATAAGCAGGAGGAGTTAGAGACCTGTGTTAAGTCAGGAGATTATGATCTGGTGGCAATTACAGAGACATGGTGGGACAGCTCACATGACTGGAATATAGTCATGGAGGGCTATGTCCTTTCCAGGAAAGACAGGCCAGCCAGGCGGGGTGGTGGGGTTGCTCTTTATGTGCGAGAGCAGCTGCAATGTACTGAGTTCTGTCCAGGGGCAGAGGACGAGCGAGTTGAGAGTCTGTGGGTGAGAATTAAGGGGCAGGCTGGCAGGGGTGATGCTGTTTTGGGTGTCTGTTACAGGCCGCCAGATCAGGGTGAGGAAGTTGATGAGGCCTTCTACAGGCAGCTGAGAGCGGCCTCACAGTCACAGGCCGTGGTTGTCGTGGGGGATTTTAATTTCCCTGATGTTTGCTGGAAAGACTACTCAGCAACCCAGCCACAGTCCAGGAGGTTCCTCCAGTGTATGAATGATAACTTTCTGATGCAAATGGTGGATGAGCCAACCAGGAGAGGAGCGCTGCTGGATCTCATCCTGACTAACAAGGAGGGTCTAGTTGAAGCAGTAAAGGTTGAGGGCTGCCTTGGTTGCAGCGACCACAAGATGGTGGAATTCAGGATCTTGTGTGGTAGGACCAGTATAATAGCAAGTAGAATTGCAACCCTGGACTTTAGAAGGGCAAACTTTGGCCTTTTCAAGCAATTGCTAGGGGAAATCCCATGGGCAAGGCTGCTTGAAGGTAAAGGGGCCCAAGATGATTGGTTGGCATTCAAGAATTGCTTATTCCGAGCTCAAGAGCAGAGCATCCCGACACGTAGGAAGTCAAAGAAGAGGGCCAGGAGACCTGCGTGGCTAAATAAGGAACTGCTGGGTAAGCTCAAATGGAAGAGGAGAGTTTACAGATCATGGAAGGAGGGGCTTGCCACTCGGGAGGAATATAAGGCTGCTGCTAGAGGATGTAGGAAGGCAGCTAGGATGGCTAAGGCCTCCTTAGAATTAAATCTGGCGAGAGGTGTCAAGGACAACAGAAAGAGCTTCTTCAAATACATGGCTGATAAAACTAACACCAGAGGCAAGGTTGGCCCACTGGTGAACGGGATGGGTGCCCTGGTGACAGAAGATACAGAGATGGCAGAGTTATTGAATGCCTTCTTTGTCTCTGTCTACTCTGCCGGAGGCAGTCCTGAAGAGCCCTGTACACCTGAGACCTCAGATGAAGTCAGGTCAATGGAGCAGTTTGCCTTAGTCGATGAGGAATGGGTTAGGGACCAGTTGAGCAATCCGGACATCCATAAATCCATGGGTCCAGATGGGATGCATCCCCGGGTGCTGAGGGAACTGGCGGAAGTCATTGCTAGACCACTCTCCATCATCTTTACCAAGTCTTGGGAAACGGGAGAGGTGCCTGAGGACTGGAGGAAAGCAAATGTCACTCCAGTCTTCAAAAAGGGCAAGAAGGAGGACCCGGGTAACTATAGACCGGTCAGCCTCACCTCCATCCCTGGGAAAGTGATGGAACACCTCATCCTTGGTGCCATCTGAAGGCATGTCAAGGATAAGAGGGTTATGAGGGGCAGTCAACATGGCTTCACCAAGGGGAAGTCATGCTTGACCAACCTCATAGCCTTTTATGAAGACATAACAAGGTGGATGATGGCAGAGCGGTGGATGTGGTCTACCTTGACTTCAGCAAAGCGTTTGACACAGTCTCCCACAGCATCCTCACGGCTAAACTGAGGAAGTGTGGACTGGATGGTCGGGTGGTGAGATGGACTGCGAACTGGCTGAAGGACAGAAGCCAGAGAGTTGTAGTCTATGGGGCGGAGTCCAGTTGGAGGCCTGTATCTAGTGGGGTGCCTCAGGGGTCAGTGCTGGGGCCAGTATTATTCAATATCTTCATCAATGACCTGGATGAGGGAATTGAGTGTACTATCAGCAAGTTTGCTGATGACACTAAGCTGGGAGGAGTGGCTGACACGCCAGAAGGCTGTGCTGCCATCCAGCAAGACCTGGACAGGCTGGAGAGTTGGGCTGTGAAAAATGGGATGAAATATAACAAGGGGAAGTGTAGAGTGTTACATCTGGGTAGGAACAACCCCAGGTTCCAGTACAGGTTGGGGAATAACCTATTACAGAGCAGTGAAGGGGACAGGGACCTGGGGGTCCTAGTGGACGGCAGGATGACCATGAGCCAACACTGTGCCCTTGTGGCCAAGAAGGCCAATGGCATCCTGGGGTGTATTAGAAGGAGGGTGGTCAGTAGGTCAAGAAAAGTCCTCCTTCCCCTCTACTCTGCCCTGGTGAGACCGCATCTGGAATATTGTGTCCAGTTCTGGGCCCCTCAGTTCAAGAAGGACAGGGACCTGCTGGAGAGAGTCCAGCGCAGGGCAACTAAGATGATTAAGGGAGTGGAGCATCTCCGCTATGAGGAAAGACTGAGGGAGCTGGGTCTCTATAGTTTGGAGAAGAGGAGACTGAGGGGTGACCTTATTAGTGTATATAAATATATAAAGGGTGAGTGTCACGAGGATGGAGCCAGGCTCTTCTCAGCGGCAAACAATGATAGGACAAGGGGTAATGGGTACAAACTGGAACACAAGTGGTTCCACTTAAACTTGAGAAGAAACTTCTTCTCAGTGAGGGTGACAGAACACTGGAACAGGCTGCCCAGGGGGGTTGTGGAGTCTCCTTCTCTGGAGACATTCAAAACCCGCCTGGACACATTCCTGTGTAACCTTATCTAGGTGTTCCTGCTCCAGCAGGGGCATTGGACTAGATGACCTTTTGACGTCCCTTCCAATCTCTAACATACTGTGATACTGTGATACTGTCTGGAAGATCAGCAGTGGGTAATAGTCTGTCGGGTGCACCAGGTTGGGGAGCACCCTGGTGATATCCCTGACTCAGGCTCCAGGTAGACTACAAACTTCCCTATGATGAGGGTCAGCTCTGCATATTGGGCCCTCTGTCCCTCTCAGAAGGGAATCACCTACCACAGTTATCCTTCTTTCTTTCTTATCAGAGGCAGTCTTGAGGTGTGGAGGCAACTGCCTCTTCTTACGTGACCTTGTAGGCAGGCTTTGTACCACATCCTCACCTACCTCTTCTTCAAGATCCAGGGCCTCAAACCTATTACGGAGGGGCACCTGGGGAAGCAAGGCAGGTAGGGAAGGGAGTTGCCTGTGACGCCGAACTGGAACTTGCTTCCAACCCTTGTCATCTCTTTGGTCCCCTACCTGTGCCTGACAGCTACAGGACCGGGGCTGTCTCAGGTCCTCCATAAGTTTTTGGGGGGTGTCCTCCATAAGTTTTTGGGGGGTATCCCCCTTTGGCCTTTCTGGGTTCAGGGAGTTTTCAGGGAGTTGCTCCACCAGTCAATCTCCTTTTCACATTCCCTGATGGACCTCAGTGTCTCGACCTCCTCCTTAAGTTTCACCACCATGCTGAGCAGATCTTGCACCTGCTCACACCTCAAGCAGGTGGAATGCCTACCTCCCTCCCCCGGCTGCAGCAGGCTCCAGCACTCCCTGCAGCCGGAGACCTGAACAGAGACGGTCTGGGACAGGACCTCTGTTTGCATTGCAGCAGACTTTTTGTGACAAGCTCTCTTTTTGGAGGAGACCATAGTCAGCAGCAGTCTGGGACAGTGGCAATAACTGAGATGGTCTAACAAGCGACGGTCTAACAAGTGACTACTGACAACCTCTGCACCCTAATACACGATCTACCACACCCACTGCTGCAGCACAGTGAGGGCGGTACTCACCCGCTTCACCAGCTGGTCTCACCTCCCAGTGCCTGGTGGGCAGTGACGCGTCCAAGCGGAGCTTGGAGGAGGTGATGCTTGAATATAACCAGCTCTCTTGGGCTTTATGCCATTGTACTCTCTCAAGCAGATCCCTCAAGAGACCAAAGTCTGCTGCCCTGAAAGTCCAGGGTAGCAAGCTTGCTGCAATGTAATGTTGCTCTAGATGGTCTCCAGAGATCCCTTTCCACCTCAGATATTCTATGCTCCCTCCCCAAAAATTACTTTTCTCCTAATCCAGTAGCTTTTCTATCCTACCCTCCATATAAAAGCTAAGGTAGGGTTTTTTATTTCCAATTCTCTAAACAGTATTAAACAGCTTCTCTAACTGCTCCTCCCAAGGAAGGTTACCCAAGCTTCACACAGTAGAATGAATTCAGACTCAAAACTATTCATAAACAATTCACAGGTGGTCAAGCTAACAAGATACCATTAAGACAAAATGCTGATTTTAATAAGATGTGGTTGCTTCACTGAAATGCTCGCATACATTTTGACATATACAGGAAAAACAAACTACAGTGGTGTTATGTAAGCTAGGTGCTCTTCATCCTCCTTCTCTACAGTTAGAGAGATAAGCAGGATTTGCAGATGACGAATGTTACCAACTGGAAGGTCAGTATTTCCCAAATACTCTCACTACATCAGCTACATTTGTTGCCTTTGGAACAACACGCTCAACAACGCTGCACGATTATTGTGCCCATATGCGAGTAGGAAGCAGGTGGAAAAGGACAGCTTATTGTTTTTATTTCTAAAGAAAAATTATTAGGAACATTCTATTTCAAACTTGATGTGAGTTAGTGTTCTGTGTAAGTTCTTAAGTGTTAAAAACATGAAAAAAGGCTAGGATGTTGGGGTTTTGTTTGTTTGGCAGATTTCTCCCGTTTTTTATTTTGCTAGTATTTCAGCTGAAGTCAAACTTATTTATAAGCAAAGGCATCTCTAAAAATACCTCCTCATGAAGATTTGACACTTCAGTACATTTTGCAGTGTATCAGAGGTTACATATTTGCTTTCAGAAAATTATAAAACACTTTACAAACACCCATGTGATGTGAATTATCTCGGGAATCAGCTATAGCTGATTTGGGTACATAGCCTGTTAAGAATACAAGACAACACTATGTTTCACATTTCCTGGAAGACAAACACTTATTTACATGCAGCATACTACTGTCTTTCTTAGTTGTATGCTATTTAGTGACAAAGATTACTACATTTTCTACTTTGCATCCTTCTATATTTCTATCTTCCCTTAGTAAGTTCTTAATGTCTGCCATAAATTAGTTTCATATGTCTGAAAACTATATTCATGCTGTTAATGAGGATGACCTACCAGACAGCAGGAAACAAATGCTGCCAGCACGCTAGCTACAGAAGGTATGTATTTTAGGCAGCTTTTCATTTTGAAAATTGTTTTTATATCACTTCAGCTTCAGCTTGTGAAAGCATTTTTGGGCCTGATATGAGTAACATGACTATGCAATTAGGCACAGTGAGCAACACTAACATGTTGCTAGTCTAAACAAAGTCTTATAGACCTAGACTTATGGTGTCCCTGCCCATGGCAGAGGGTTTGGAACTGCATGATCTTAAGGTCTTTCCAACCCTGACTATTCTATGATTCTATAAAACAGGACTGCAAACAAGGTAACTTTCCTCTCAGGTGAGCATTCTCACCACCAGGCTTCACAATCACCCTTAGTTACTCTTGCAATCCTTTGCCAAAGGTTATGGGGCCATGTATGTGAAATTAAGAGCTTCAGATGGGAAGGCTGAGAGGTCATTATGCTGTAGCATATTTACAGCACTGGGATGAGCAGGACAAGATGAAGTTTTGGCTGGGGAAGGTGATGTCCACTCCTGGGAAGGGGAGTTTTTAGCGAAAGGCTGTGTTTTCAATCAGGACACCAGAACTGGAAAACAATATGTGTGCGTCATGGAAAGTGAATGTTTTAACTTTTAGTCTAAAAAGGCAAATGGCAGTTTCTCTAAATCAGTCATTCTGTGAACAGCATAGAAATTTCCATATTAAGTTTAACCTGAAACCTAAAATGGAAAAAATTCTGTACAGAACTGTTTATTTCAGAATTTAAAAAAACAATAACAATTATTGCTCTTCAATATGAAATTACCAATTCAATTCTCAAAATATTTTCTTGTGGGCTTTTTTTGTTTGGTTTGGTTTTTATTTTAAACAAATAAACTAGCTAGGAAGAAAAAAATAAATGCCCAGTTTGTCATAAGACCCTCCAACTTCATATTAAAAATTCCACCTACAGCTTATTGCTGGGCTGCGGCCATTTGATACTATGCCAAATGACTTCTCAGCAAGCACTTTCAAAATATTGGAAATCCAATGTGCTGGGACCATAGGCAAGACACAGAAATATTTATGAAGTGATGCCACCTAGCAAGAGAGCAGAACCAGTGCTTGTGAACCACAACTGAACAAATATCCACAGGGAAGACAGACAGGACACAAATAGGTCAGCAGCTTTCAGTAGATTCAAGATCTACTTGGCATAGTCTGAGCTTTTATTTACTGCGCTTTCACTGAATCCACTTTCAAGGTATAAATTATGCTTAGCCATTTATTTTGAGTAGGAAAGCTGGAAATCCTATAATATGCAACACTTGTGAATTTGTAGAAAAAGTGCAAACAAAACAAGCAGACAACTTGCTTTGCCTTTGAGGAATGTAACACTCAAGTGTGAAAATTAATCAGAAATGAAGAAAAAAAAACCAACCCAAAACTGTGAGCTGGGAACACTTCAATGGAATCCAAATCCAAGAGGCAAGCTGGAAATTAAATTTATCCATAGCCACTGAAAAAAGGGCCTTGTAGCCTGAAATACTGAGTTAAAAAGGTCCTGAATACCATCCTAATGACCTACTAAATAATATAAAAAGTTCACTCCTCCCACTGACTGATTTACAGCAATAGCTGTAAAGGAAAAGTCTGCAATAATGAAAAAAAATAGAATCCCACAGAATAAAAGTAGTAAAAGAATAGAACCTTCTCCAAGTGTCCAGCCAGATGTGAAAAAGATTACAAACAGAATTATGCAAACCAAACACACCACAAAACAGTGTTAATGATAACTATAAAAAAATCTAAGTATGTGGGTCAAATTTTACCAAAACCCCTAGCAAAGCATACAGGATCAAAAATATTTTATTATACATAACAAACACATTAAAAAAGTTAGGTAATGACTTCAAATTTTGATATCCACAAAAAGCATTGATACTTACACTGTTTGTTACCAGTTGCCTCACTGGTTAGAAACAACTGCACATTATTTCTGCCCAATCTCACACTGCATAAGAGACTTCCTCTTGTTTGAGGAACACATTAAATAACATTACACCATTCCAAGTCACTCATTAAAATATAGTTCATATTCCAGACACAAGCATGCATTTGTTCATACTGCAGTCAATAATACACTGTAGCAAGATATAAACAAGCTTCATTATAGTTACCTTGCTACCAGAAAATACAGCGCAACTTGCAGAACCTGCTCTAACAATAGGAGGCCTTGGCTTACATTGGGCCCTGTATGTTATTATTGGTCATAGTTTAATCAGAAACTGAATAATTTTCTCCTAGCTGAGTCAGATAATGTTAATCAGTACTGGTTTTATACTGTAGACATGCTATTAACCCAATTTTTTGATGAATGCAAGATTTTTAAGAACAAATTCCCCAAAGGAAAATAAAATCATGACATTGCTAGACAAAGGAAAAATAAATAAGGTAAAGCTTAAACAGAAATACTTAAGAATACTTCATCTCAGTTGTGAAGATACAGAAGTCTCAAAAGAAAAAACAGATTGCAGAGCACCAGACATTTAGAGGGAATCTTGTTGTTTGATAGCAGGGAACAAGTTTTTCAAGTGGCATGCTCTGTGTTACCACTTTAATGCACTGGGAGATCTCTGTAAGAGGCTCTGGTAATTGCATGACCTTTGGTTCAAGCCTGAACATGCCCTTTTATTCCATCTGATAATCTCGGTTTCTCATTGTGGCTCCATTTTAGACCCAATAGCACTTTTCTGGTATTGCTTTTCAACCTCTCATAGCTTTGGAATGGATGCTGAGCTGGACAGCAGAGAGATCTCAACTGCTGGTAGGTGAGGTTCCCCTGCATTTGATTTCCGCCGTGACAGGGATGTATAAGGGGAGTTAGTGAAATCACAACATGAAAAATCTCAGGCCAAGAGTATTCAGAACAGTAGCACTTCTGTAACCACAGAACAGATGCTTCAAAGACTGCCCTGTGGCTCTTGGCTGAAGAACCTGTGAAAACAGAAAGCCAGCGAGCTGGAACTGTGTGCTGGGAGCATATAATCCAGCAGGCAGAAGCGCTGGAATGATGTGCAAACTGTAGTACTGCAACCTAGATTACACTACCCAGGAAGAATTCACTGATGCTGAAAAAAACAGGACATGAGAGAGGTGGAACATGGATTCCAAGGAACTGGAAGAAACCTGGGACAAGAGAGCACTTGTGCTTTGAAACTCTTTGTCCTAGGTTCAGCAGTAGCAGTCATTTTTCTCCTTCTTAGTAGCTGGTGCAGCACTGTGTTTTTGACTTTCAGCCTGGGAACAACGCTGGTAACACCGATGGTTTTAGTTGCTGCTCAATAATGTTTACTCTGACCAAGGACTTTGTGAGTCTCATGCTTTGCTAAGGATGAGCGGAAGCCGGGAGGAAGCAGAGACAGGACACCTGACCCAAACTAGCCAAAGGGGTATTCCATACCACGGCACGTCATGCCCAGTATATAAACTGGGGGCAGTTACCTTGGAGGCCCAGATCACTGCTCAGGTCAGGCTGGTTATCGGTCGGCGACTGGTGAGCAGTTGTATTCTCTCCTCTTGTTATTTCCCTTATCATTATTATTATTATTGATGGTAGCAGTAGTGGTTTTGTGTTATACCTTAGTTACTGGACTGTTCTTATCTTAACCTGTGGAATTTACATACTTTTGATTATCCTCCACATCCCTCCAGGGCCAGGGGGAGGAAGATGTGGGGGAGTGAGTGAGTGACTGAATGGTTCCATGTTACTGGCTGATCTTAAACCATGACACTCTTGCAGACTCATTCTCAGGTAGAAGGATGATGGGAGAAAAGGAGCAATATCTCTGAGAAAGTCTGTCCTGTGAAGACATTTTTCTTGTCCTGATACATCCATACTGATGGAGGTGCAATCAAAATCAGAATTCTGGAGGACTTCAACCACTCCTCATGCCCCTCGTAAATAGTATACCAGGAACCTAGATAACATCAGGGAAAACTTCACCTGCTTTTGGGACAGGCATCAAAAGCTTTGGCTTAAAGGATTTAAAGTAGTTTACAGATACCTCATGGATATAAGCAAGATAGATCTCTGGGCAAATTCTGTTTTCCCAGATGTTAACTTGATATTGAGATGACAAGCAAAGAAAAAAGCAGAAGTCTGAGCACTGTTTCAGAGCCAAATTTCACCACTAACAGAAGTACAGGGGATAGTTCATATTATATAGCTATTTAACCAGTTGCTATGATACATACGCCCTTTTTCCGTAACCATTGTGCTTAGCGGTTTGGAAAGGACTCCAGTGGTTTGGATAACAAGCCAAGGATAGAGACAAAGTTTAATTACGTAAAGATACCACATACTGTGGTGGTTCTGGCCAAGCTGATGATAATCAAGAGTCCAAGGTTATAGTTCAGTAATACTGATCAGCAACAGAAAAGTTACACTTTTTTGTAGGAAGGGAATTTTGCTTTAGCATCTTTTACATTCAAATGTACGTATAGAAGTGACTACCCAGAACCAATGTCATCTGAAGTGAATAACTAGCCTGAGCAACTTAAGTTTAGGGCTTTACCACTGCGAAACAAACATAGCTCCTTACAGATTCTAATTCAAGCCCACAGTAATACACCTATTGAAGGTAAATTCCCTATATGCAGACATGTTCAAAAGTAACTTTTTTTTCAAGAATACTTTCAAAAGCTTTTATTGCATTTTCTCTACAATAGATTGAAATAAAACATGATGGTACAATATTTATGCAATTATTTATAGTACAATAGCGATAGCTGCACAAAATTAATCACATAATTGTTCAACTTGCATCATAGAAGTTGACATTCTAGGTTTGTAAACAGCCCACACTTGCAGTGAAGAGGTGCATTCTTGTGTATGATTCTCCAACCATAAGCAGCTATCAGGTAACTATTAAAATTAAAAGCAATTAAGATCTTAAATAGGCAGTTATGTCAAGCATTGCCATAAACTGAAACAGAACAAAAAAGCTCCACTCCTATTCATTAGGCATTTGTCACAATGTATACACTGCATGCTTTCGTTTGAATAGAAAAGCAATTATGTTTTAATACACTTATATTCTACTCATCACCTCATCATCCTAGGATAATGAGTCATTAGAAAAAAGAATATTATATACAGCAATACAGCTTATTGTTCTGTGCAAATTATTATTGTATCAGCTGAGCAAAAGTACCTGACAGTTAGGAAAGCTTAGTTGTCAGCAGTTTATGTTTGTGCTTGTACTATCCATGCAAGCCTCCAAAAGGATTTTTCTTCATCTAGCCCTGTTTTCTGCTATTACTGAACCTAAAGTTTGTGACCCCTGCATCAGATATAGGCACAGAGGACACAGTTTGATGACATGGAAAAAAAATAAAAACAAAAATCTCTGCATAGCTGCCATGTGACTGGCTCCCATGGGGCAAAGATGCATCTGAAGCAAGTCCAGAACATACAATCACCATGACTACAGGAGAGTAACTTGTAACACAGCAAACAGTGAATATAAAGTAAATAAATCATAGAATCATAGAACCATTAGGGTTGGAAAAGACCTTAAGATCATCTAGTTCCAACCCCCCTGCCATGGGCAGGAATACCTCACACTAAACCATGTCACCCAAGGCTCTGTCCAACCTGGCCTTGAACACCACCAGGGGTGGAGCATTCACAACTTCCCTGGGCAACCCATTCCAGTACCTCACCACCCTTACAGTAAAGAACTTCCTCCTTATATCCAATCTAAACTTCCCCTGTTTAACTTTTAACCCATTACCCCCTTGTCCTATCACTACAGTCCCTAATAAATAAATAAATTAGTATAATATTCATTTTCATATAAATCAATGTCATCAAATTGCTGGAGTACGTATTCAAGGCAGATAGGCTGCAGAGATCATTGGTTTTAAATTAGGAGAATCAGAGTTCAGGCTGCTTTCTGCAGATTACCTGACTATCCTCAAACTAATGCCAAGATAAAAATCGTGCTTCCACACCCATAAAGCTACCATATCACCTCTGAAAAGGGAGCTATGAAAAACAACGGTAGCCAAGGTGAAATGTTAGGCAAGGTTAACCATCTGTCTTTAAACAGTGTATGCTATGTCCTTGTCCTCACCTACTGCAAGATGTCAGGAGCATGACCCTAGCAGAGACCTCACACAGGCTGGGAAGACTGCAGTAGTCATCCCCACTGGAAGTGAATCTTCCTGCTGCAATGTCCAGACTGGTGCTAACTATTAGCTCTGCTGGAGCCATTACTCCACAAGCCATAAACAGCACAAACAAAGACAGATAATTGGTTAAGAATGTTGAGAGGCTATATTTTTACTGCCTAAACAAATGGCTTTTTAAAGCAGGACTCTGCCATTCCTTATTATATTATGGTATTTAAAGCAAGTCTAAAAATAAGTGGGTGTTTCACAGGTAATAAAGATAGAAGGCCAAAATCCTGCCCTGCAATAACTGTTATTTAACAAAAGTCATAAAAGCAACTTGTACCATAATGTCTCTCCGTTAATTTTACAAATAAAATTTTTTGAAACTAATAGAAAAAATATTTGTTATTAATGTAATTGTTTCAGTTTTCTTCTCGTACAAAATTTCTACACACTTTGAACATCCAAAACTGAATTTCCTCATTATAGTATTTTTTCTTAACATCAACGAGACATTATACTCGATCCACATCAAAATATGTACATACGTGTGGGAGAACAGTTAATTGCTTCCTATCTTACAGTGATAGGGGCAAGCCATTAATTCTCAAGCATATGGCACAAAATTAGAGCCTATTGCTACTACATTTTTATCATGTTAGAACATTAGTTCTAGGTTGCACTCTTATTTCTAATGTAGTTTATTAGATCGATAGAGAATTAGGTCTTGGTAAACTCTGGGTTTGGGTTTTTGTTTGGTTTTGGGTTCTTTTTTCTAAATGGTAGACTTTAAATCACAAGTTAATAACATATACAGGGAAAGTATCTCAAAGTCTTTTACACAGTTAAAAGGTAAGCAGGAGCAAGTGATAAATAACTGCATATATGCAGTGCTAAGGCTATCCTCGAAAATCAAAGCTTTTGTTGCTAAGTTAAAGGCACAGTATACCATCAGTCTTTCATAAACACTTTTATGATACCTTTGTGAATTCTAATGCACTATTACTGGAGTTTCTGGTAAAGGTTTACATTATAGTATGTTTACAGAAACACTGTTTTAAAGGTTTTACAATAAAAGATGGTATCAAGATAGACCTTCTGATAAGAAGCAGAAATAAACTGAAGCAGAAATAGATTTATGCTAAACAAAGCTTTTTGGATTCTGAATATTATGATGCTCAGCATATGCTTGCTATACAGGTCTATTTGATTGCTGATTTACTAATGATGATATTGACGTGCTGTTAATAGACATATGCAGCACAGGCTTGCTAATCATGATAAGCATACACTGCAAATCCGTTTGATTGTTAAAATTCCTAATGATGATATCGATGCAATATTGACATGCTGTTGAGAAAAGAAATCCAGCATGCAGTGAATGGTTAAATGAGGTAGGATACATCAGATCTCTTTGATTGTTAAATTTCTAAAAATTATTCTAGAGCGTTTTCAAGGAAATAAAAAAAAAAAAGGTAAACCCATGCAACACATGCTCTTCTAAATATCCTTTACAAATACTTTTCAAGCAGCAGATGTACTTCTCCTTTTTTCTGAAAACATCACATATATAATTAAAAAAAAAAAAATCATTTTAAGATCTTTTGGGTAGCATGCTGATAAAGAATATTAAATGAATACAGTATTTTAACAGGTTTTGCAACCATTTTTTTGAAGGAGAAATATTCAAAGTGAAGGGGTTTGTTTTTTTTTTTGGTTTGGGTTTGTTTTTTCTTGAAAGGTCTTTTTATTAAATAAAACAATAGCACAGGCACTGCAATCTGGAAGCTATTAAGGAAATAGTAAATGCAGAGCAGTAAATGCTTTTTTTTGCAAATATTTTGCTTTTTTAAATTATTATTTCATAAAAAAATAAAGTGCACATAATTATTGAAGTGGAATGCTTAGAAATTTTTCCTGAAAATTATCATAAGAGCAACGCACCATTTTTTGGCAACAAACTTCATATCCTATTCTTCTTGGTTTAGCAATCTATGAAGGCACAAATAAAATCTCATATTTATTCACAACTTTTCTTTCATTTCCTACTCTGTTACTCCCCCTCGTTCTTCCCCTCTAAAAAACAAACAAACAAACAAAAAAAAAACCAAACAAAACAAACAAATCAAATTAACTAAAAACTTAGGATGGGGGCAGAGAAGAAGAGAAATCCAGCAGCACAGCCTGTGCTCCACAGCAGCAGAACTCGCTTTTCAGCGCAAACAATGCATTTCATCTCCGATATAAATTTTTGTTTCATCAACAATATAAGTGATTTAATACTGACTGAACTGATCCAAATCATAGGAATCTTCAACTTCGGATGCACGTTTGATGGCCCTTTGTATCTCGGAGGATAGACTGCCATCTAGTGACCGCAAAAACGTTGTCAATCAGAAACGAACCGACACCCGGAGAGAACCGGGAACTGTTTCGACTCCGGCTGTTGCCCTCACTCCCCGACCCTGCCTGCTGTCTTGGCCAAGGGAAGCGCGATGTCTACCCTAATAGGTCGTCCAGATCCACTGCAGAAAGGTAGGAGTACTGCTCACAGCCCACCCCAGAAGTAAATTTCAAAGAAGCCCATAGGACTTCCCTTCTTGATCAATACATAATATTCACTGAAAAAATTGTTTTCTCCAGAAAAACAGAGTACAAAACATTCTATAAAAGACCATAGAGTATGTTCTCCTATAGGAACTGCAGAACTGCTTCAGACTATTTTATTATTCCTGATGTTGCCACTTTAACATTCCGCCTTTTTCACCACTGAAACCTGTAACAGAACAGAATCCATAATGCTATCATTTATTAGTCCACAATGAGACCAAGGTACAGACAAAAGCTGAACCAACAGTAACAAACTCCTAGCAAAGAGAATCATATTCATATGCATAAGAACAAAAGGAAAAATAGGAAAAGCAACCCACATGTATTTGTACAAGTGTTTGGATAAGCAATTAGCACATGGGAAAACGTTTTAAGAGATGATGGTACATCACCCCAATCTTTCAGACCTGTACAGCAGTAGGAATGTGGAAGTTGATACATTCTGTATTGCCAGTTTTCCTATGCATTGCCATAAGCAACAAGAGGACACAAGAGGAGAGGACTGACAGATCAGGCAGGAAAAAAAACCTCTTGTATAATCAGGGTAGTCACTGCCACTTCTACTGTTTCCCTGAAGGAATTAGATAAAATGTTTCTATTGCATACCAACCTGAATAACTGGACAAGGCAAACACATAATGTTCTATTGGAGATACTTAAGCTAAATGGCTGAAGCTGCTTTCAGAGGTCAATAAATTATAAGAACTTGAAAACTTGAATGTGGCCTTGGAATGGGTGCAAATTAGAACTTGGTGTTTATTTTTTAAAGCTAACTTTCTGTTCCTCTGGAATATGAGGTTGAGGTGTTCTCCACAGCGATAAACTTGCAAAACAGTTTGACTGAAGAAAATTCCAAAATCCAGGTTATAAGACTGATGTGAAAGGAGGGCGAGCATGGAGGGTGAGGTTATGAGCAAGTCAGAGATTCATTCAGGTGGTTAGAAGGCAGCTTTCATGACATCCTGAGTGACAGGATTCCTCGTCTTGCAGAAAAGTTAAAAACACTAGATTTGTGTACAGTATGATGCACCTAGTTCTGGTGCCTAGTCCTGTTCCTAATCTTGGGCTTCAGGTCCAAACGTTAGCTGCTCATAGAGTCAGAGAAATGGGCATGCCTAGAACAAAATGCAGAATTATGTCATCTCAGCCAGTCCGAAAACCCCAATAGGTTTGTGTTGGCATGCCAACAGTGTAATATGTAAGTACAGTATTTAGATCTGGAGTTGCCAATTATCCTGTTCCTTAATTTAGGGGAAATATAGTTCTTTTTCTTTACTACCACCAAATAAGTAAATGACTCTAGATAAGCCTTTAAAGGCCAGTCCTAAGTATATGCTGTGAGTATAAGAAAGTATTTGTTCATCAGATTTATCATTACAGTTACATTCTGCAATATTCATGACAATTCCACGTTTGCTTTGTTTTCTACACTGAAAATATCTAATATTTTTGACCTTAAAATTAACCTGAATAACAATTCCAACACGCAGTTGGTTTTGGTCAACTGAACTTTTACAGGAATAAAGATCATAAGAGTTTACAAGACTTGTGAAAAATTTTTATTAATACTTTACTTGATCACTGAAATAAAGTGGATCTTAAGAGACTTTATTCCACAACTTGCTTAGCCAAGTTGAATACACTAATGACAGACTCAATCCTACAAGAAAGAAGGCTTCAATCTGTGAGTAAGAAACATACTAGTAGAACAAGAAGTAAAATGGATATATAATAGCTTACAAATCAGTGAACTGTGGTTAACATATTTCCAGGAAGAAAAAGGCATTAGCTAAAGTTTAGTTTACACACTTCATCTGTGGTTACAGATGTCATTCCACAGAGGATTAAAAAGGGAATAAAGCAAGGGTGGAGTGAGTGGTATTTAAATCAGACAATTAAGGAGGAGTTGCCAATACAACCTTCACTAAAAAAGTCAAATATGATTTGATCAATTTTTTTCCACTCAATAAAGTCATCTCAGTACAAGAACTTTTAGTTTAAGTTTTGTAGCAAAGAGATTTTTGAGAACATTAACTTTTTAATGCTAGATATAAAGTTTTATTCTTTCCTAACATCATGCCTCAGCTCTTGTGCCAATTAAAAATAAGTTCTGTGAGTGCTTCTGACAACATGAAACTTGTGAGAAATTCAAACCCTCTAATTCAGAATTAAAAACAGTGAAGTATATAATTTCAATTTAAAGAAACTACACAAGACTGATACAGTAACACCATCAGTCAGTGTAATGAGCATTGTTTCTTAGTTACCAGTTAATGCAGAAACTTCTGTCTCAGCAGATGAAGGAGGAAGAAAATCTAAACTTTTAAATCTTGGATAAAACAGCAAGGTTAGGAAGGAAGTGCACTCAGACTTTGCAACACTTCAGGCCGGTGTAGTCCTTATAAAGTCACAGATGACAGAAAGTCCTGAGAAAGCTCAAGAAATAAAAATAGTGTGGATGGGAGACAAACAAATCCATACCCATGTAATATTTCAAATCTATGCAATTTCTTCTGGAAGAAAGATAGGCCTTCCACTATACTGTCACATGCAGACTGCCTTTTAAGTTATATTCTTACAGAACCTACTTGCCACTAAGATATCTTTCTCATCTTACGAATCTCAAATATAAACCAGGAATAAGAAACAAAACCTGATAATAAAGCCAGCCTAGCATCAGAAAATGCCAGTGTCTGCTGATGCTGCAAAGGGAGGATTTGCCACTTTCTGCATCACCCTGAGCATCATTCCCGTTCTGGCAGGAGCTGCCACGGACAGAACAGCCAAGCAGAAACCTGCAAGGTTGTGAACGCTTCTTTCCTTACTTCCTGCAGCCCTCTGGCCTGCAGCTCCCACTCTCTTTATAGTCATCAGTGGGCAGCCTATTTGGGGACAGGCAAGCAACACCCACTCAGCATGGGAAGTGGATTTACTTTGTAGGAGAAGAAAGTTAAGGGCACCTGTAGCCAGCAGACTTTATTTGGGCAACTGTACTCAGTACTCCCAAGCAATGCTGTACTGGGTCAGAGATCACCTGTGACCAGAATACACAGCAGAGATTCTATCTTCTGAATGGGCAGAATCCCTTCATCTCATAGCGATTCTCATCAAGCCCGTCATCTAGCAGGAGCTCTACAGATAAACTAGGTTCAGCAAAATCTGGGACGTCAGACCTATCTTCAAGAAAGGATAAATGAAGACTTCAAACTGCTGAACTAAGTCATTCTGAGTGGTAGAGTGCAATCCACAGAAAAACTTGATTTAGGAAAATAAATTTGTTCTTTGCCAACCACCAGGTGAGATGATCAGAAGTTGTATTGCAAACATGATCAAGAAAGAGATCAGAAAATTTTACAGAAATTTTCTCAATTATTTCTGTGAAAGATCGAAGTATTTCACTGCAGCTGTAAATTGGTTCAAAACAGTACAATAAGTAATTTACAGGTCTTTGGATAAAATAGTAGATATGTCCATAGTAAAAACTATAGAGACAATTGATAAACTACTAAAACTTGTCAAAATAAAACATTGCCAACTGCAAGTCAAAAAAACAAGAATAAAAATAGCAGAGAGGAAATTGATCTCCTTCAAATTTATTACAGAGGACAGGAGATGCAAGAGTTCCCAGAAAAACAAGCGTATCGCCATGCTTGCCATAATGCCAACCATTTTCCAAGACTCCTGTTCTCAGCACAAATTGTGCAGAAATACAAACCAAAATACATCCATAAAGATACAGCTGGAGGACAAAATTTTGGTGATACAGATACAAATATCTTTTGTTGAGTTACGTAATAAATTTGCCAGTTTGTAAAGCAGATTAGTTTTTGACATAAGCTGGAAGAACAGAAACTGAATTGCAAGGAGATGCTGTAGCAGAGTACAAAGTAACTATTGAGTCAAAAACTGTCTAGAGGAATGAAATTGTCTCTGGGTGAAAGTAGCTGTCCCAAGGAGAAACTATTTTGAACTCGAAAGACATTAGCCTGAACAAAAGCAAGAACCAGAGGAAAGTTTAACAAGCTTTGTAAAGTGACCTTATGCTTCATGCTTTCTACAAGACACTAATGTTCTTCTTGGAGCTTTAACAATTACACACTCATTGTGAAGTGATTAATGGCTTACCACCATTAAAATAAATAAATAAATAAATAAATAAAAGAGTAACAAAAAAAATCCAGAAAAAGTAGACATGGGGTAAGGGCTCCACACACGTACATACAAATTTCAGGTACACATAGATTAGGTAGGATTTTGTTCTTTACTTATCACTGGATGTAAAGAAATATGAACTTCTAGACATTTGTCAAATTCATCCTGTAAGAAAGGCAGCTGCAATGAAATACCAAATATCAAACATAATCACTGTTGCTACACTTAGTTTTCTCCAGCAATGTATTTGTGTAGACAAAAAACAAGAGCACTATTACTAGTTCACAGAAGCCAGTTATATTAGTTTATTACTTTTTAGCTATTTCTCTTCTAGTTTACAATATACATCTCTAGTTGATAGATAAGGAGTCCAGGACTGTGGTCTCATGCTTCTGATGTGTCTGTGAACATAGCTAGTCATGCAGCCTTACTTCAGTGGTCTAAGGATCAGCTCTAAGGGGGACTAGGGAGCTTTAACACTGCTGTCTGTTACAGATAGAAACTGACACAAGAGCTTGAACTCTTTCTTATTCTAATGCCCTTTTAACCTCACCTGAACATCCTCCAAGATAAAGACACCAAAGTGTAGGCTAGGCTTCTGGGAAGAGGAAGCTCCCTCTTATGCTGATGTGAGTAACATAATGAATGAGTCACAACAAGTCTCCAGCCAAGAGGGAACAGGGAAAGCATTAAAAACAAACCACAACCACGATGTGCTCCATCCTCTGCTGGCCACAGTACCCCACATTCCCAGTTTTTAGACACAACAGCAGCACATGATACTCCCTTAGGGCAGGTCCCAGGTGAGGTCTGGACCAAACGAACATGAGTTTAAACTTAAATGACTGACCAAATTAACATGAGATTAAATGTAAATAAATTTAAACTCAGTGAGCCAGGTGCACTTCTTAGGCTAACAGAATGCCTGTGAATAAGAGCAGGATCCTGCCCACCCATTGCTCTTGAAATAGGGCAGGGTGCAGCACATGTATCATAGCACCACTGATGCACACTCAGGTCCCTCACACTCCCTCCATTACAACCCTGCTGAAGACACTGACTGTTAGTTCAGTATCCTCATTCCCATCTTCCACAGCCTCACAACCAGACTTGGGATTCTGCCATCTTCCAACTAAACTGACACTGGGGAGTTCTGATTAATGATAAACAGTCAGATTTGGAGTAGAGATACAAACGTAGTTTCAAACAAATCTATTGGTGATAGAGCAAAAATTGATTTTGACCTCCACAGCCTGAAGCAGAATAGCTTTATCCAAATGTCATTGACTGGCCTGGGGAATCAGGACCTCTGTCTTGCAAATCTTTGCTGTTTTGAAGTGCCTGGTTCAAATAGCCACTGCACATTTCTTAACGGTTTCCAGCAGTGTCTAGGATTTGAACAAGCCATTTAACATAATGCAGGGAGGACTCGAGAAGCTAACGTTAAGGAAAAAAAAAGCACTATTTTTTTCCACTTGTTCTCTAGTACTTTACTGATAAAGATTAGCACACTAGGCATTGTAAAACTACATTTTCAGGTACAGTAAACCCCTTAACTTTGGGCATACTAAATTCACAGCACTACGTAGTCAATTACCCCAATTAAGTGCTTTTTATTTTTGCTAATTATGAAATTGTTTGCAATAATCATAACCCAAAGACTCCTAAAATTGCTGATTAACAATAGTTCAAGACTTGGCAGAAATTGCACGTGTGATGGTTATAACAGGTACCTGTTTAATGCTGCTGCCATACCAATATATTGTAAAAATTTAGACATTTCAGTTAGCAGAGTCTGTCTCTCAAGGGAGTCAGTCCTTGACATACCAAATAAACCATCTCCTTCCCCCACAAACGCTAAATAATTGCATCTCAATTCTCATGTCGCTCTACATTTATGCAAAAATTATTGTGGATGTTTATTTAGGTATGTTACACTTGCACCAGTGTTATAGGCTGAGACTTGAGGAAAATGAGCTTCCTGACCTTTCTAGTGCATGGCAGCTCTCTAGCAGAAAATGGCTTTAGCTTATATTAGAGCAGTTTTACAGAAGATAATTTCTGTTCTATTACAGAGACAGTTAACCACATTGTTTTGCATCTTGTTGTGCACTTTTGACTTACAATTCTTATTTAAAGATCATTTGATTCCACCATATTCTCTCAGGGGTTTGTTTTGAGTTTTTTTCCTCCAGGTGCTAAATGTTTAACATTGGTTAGCAAACTCAATTACAGGAGAAAAAACAACCCAAAGATCTTTCACTGTCAATGAAGGTTTGAGTGTCAACATTTTTCTCCCCCATAGTTGATGTTGAAAAGTTTGAAGATTAAACATAACAGATTTTCCCTCCATCTTTGGCTTTGATGCAACATCCATACAAGGCTACAGTACAGGAGGTCACAGTCCAGTCACCAGTAGCCCAACCAGTAGCCCAATGTGCAAGCATAGCATGTTTTTCTGTGTCATTCCTTATCCCAGAAAGCCCTGGGATACACAGGAATAATTCAGAATCAAGGTTGTTTTGAAGGTAGAACTTTCCCCAAAGGATAAGGAGAAAGAACATTAAAAAAAAAAAAAAAAAAAAAAAAACACAAACAAAAAAAAACAAACAAAAAAACAAACAAGAAATCTTTAGCCTAATAATCAATCTTCTAATTGATTATTATCAATTATTAGCATCAATTCTCACGATGAAATAGGTTAAATGTAATATGATCCCCACCAGATCAGGTCATTGACAGTTAGAACATGGAATAACATAGGTAAAGAAGAAACTCCTGGAGAAGTTAGTTATGTATGCCTTAAACATGTATTAATTGCCTTCTTCCTCATTTTGTATGCCTTTTAAAATTGACTGCCAATTACAGTTGTGGCTTAACTTCATATTGCATACTCTAAAAGTTGTTTTAGGGCTATGTAAGTGCAGCAACAACTAGTAAAACATTTCCTTAATAACACTGCATCACAGGTTATCTCAGGTGGTGGTGGTGTTTTGTTTTTTTAAATAGGCGTGATGGTTTAACCCCAGCCAGCAACTAAGCATCACACAGCCACTTGCTCGGGTCTGCCTCAGTGGGTTGAGAGAGAGAACTGGAAGAGTAAAAATGAGAAAGCTCATGGGTTAAAATAAAAAACACTAAATAGGGAATGTAAAAGCTGTGTGTACAGGCAAAGCAAAACAAGGATTTAATTCACTAGTTCCTCTCAGAAGGCAAGTGTTCAGCCATCTCTAAGAAAGCAGGGCTCCATCACATGTAATGGTTACTTGGGAAAACAACCACCACCACTCCACACACTGCAAAACTACATAACAGTTCCTACAGTATCCCATTGTCACTTCTGTCTATTTTGAAATATTTCCAAACACTAGTACTCAGAAGAGCCTTTTGCAGGGTGCCCAAGCACATTATTTCCAAGTATAAAGTTAAAAAGCATTTTTCACTTTAAAAGTAACAAAATGTGATTTACTGCTTCAAAGTGTTAGTTTTTATGTGTTCATTAGAACAACCATTCGGTAGCTTTCTGTTGAGTATTCATAAAATCCTGCCTGCCAGATAATTATATTGCATTAATATGGTATGAATAAATGAAAGCAGTAATTATGGGGTTATTCTCTATTTTGCAATTTACAGTTTGGTTTGCTTCAATGGTAGAATATTTTTATGTCTGAAACAATATCACATGGTAATTTGTTTTAGGACTTTTCAGAACATAGGGAACCCCACCCAGGGTACTTGGATGAATAGCATAAAGAACATATAGATTAAACCATTATATTTCTTTCTCTCAGGCTGTCACTGATCCTCAGGAATTGCATAAGATGGCAAGAAAAAAAAAATTATTTTTATGAAGTTCAAGTCTTATGTTTAAATATCCTTTTTTATTTAAATTTTCCCCCTTTCTATCACCATGCATATACTATACCACGCCATCAGTTCTGAAGACTCCAAGGAAATCCATGATTACTGCAGAAGAAATAGTTCAAAATAGCCTGCTGTATCAAGATGACTTGATTCTGTAGCATACAACTTACAACAGATGTTGTAATATATATTAATATGTATTTCTTTTTCCAAAAATCAACCTTCCATTGCATTACAACTGCAATTAGTGCTGGCTCACAAGAAAATTCAGGCAGACTGCAGTTCAGAGAAGTGCAAGTTGTCTTTCTTCTATCTAAAAGTTTGAGTAAAATACTCAGTGTGTGGCTTTCTCATAGCCTCAGCCTTTTCTATCACACGTTGGTATTCATCTTCCAGTTGCAACTGCACACCTCAGCAGCAATGTAAAGGTTTACTCCAAAATAGCTATAAAGAGGGTATGTATATAACAGATCCACCAGTAGACAGGATTTCCTTCTCTTGGAATTCCAAATGACCCTACCTCCTATAGGCATGCATATCAACCTCATGGGGCACTGACTGACAAGGTTTCCAGATCACCTCACTACCATTAAGCAAGTATTCCCAGAGACTCTCAAATATGGTGATCCTGGTTTACATAACAGACAAAAATATTCTCCTTGCACACAGCAAGTCCTTGGCACTTCAGAAAGTCTTCACACTCCCCTCATTAAAAGTGCAAGGGAAGCACAGGAACTGGATAAAAGCCTTCAGCATGGGTGCAAGATAGAACTAGCCCATCAAGAACACATCTAACCACCATAGTCATCTTGCGCTTTCACAGTATTTTCACTTGAGGTAGACAGATCCCCAGGAGCCAGCACAAGAGACTATGCAACAAGTACTGGGGATAAAAGCAGCAAAGTTATCTCTAGAGAGGAAGCAAATATATGTGATGAAGAACATTACTGCTTGTTATCTGGCTTGCAGGTGGAGGCAGCTGTCTGAAAAGAAAGCATTGCTCAATAGGCATCACAACTTTGCATCATCAAGGCCAGTCAGCCAGCCGTTGTCACAAATCTTCATCTAAGGGACAGAGTTTAGAATTAAGATCTTTATATCAACCTCAGAAAAGTTGTTTCTGCACAGGCATACATGGAAAAGGAGATAGCTGTAAAATAGACTGAGACATCTATGCTCTAGCATATAAGAAACCAGGCAAATAATTTTGTTCATAATATGATATGGTTGTCTTAGATGAAAAGTATAGGGTCTTAAAATCACTTCTTTTTCCACATTGTGTATGTATGCATAATATCAGAAAGGAGATTCTATAAGAAGAGCACAGAGTTACAAAACTTAAAGATCTGTAACAAGACTCTTGTTCAGTTATCATGCCAGTAAAGCATGTAAAATAAATTTGTGGAAGATAAATAGGCCAGAGAAGAATAGCAGATGTAAGTGCAGCAGTATCTTACAGGGGCCTTTCCAGAACTGTCATCACAAAGAACATTTCTTCTTTTAAAACAGGGAATTACCCTGAACACGACTCTAAGCTTTGCATTAAGATTTTTTCTTTCTTCTTTTAGAATAAAAACACTTTTTTAGTATTGACCAGAATATGGAAGTAAAGATATGAAATTAAAAAGACCAAAAAAAACACCAACCTTTCAAATTGTTTGTTATTAATATATTGCCAAACAGCTAAGAGCAGACAAATGCCCTGTAGGATAGCTAGTACTCCAAATCTTATGTCTTAATATAAGAACTTCCCAAGACAAAAAATCATAAAACTTCTCTGGAATAGGTGGATCCATAGCCTCTAATTTAGTCATGAAGCCCAATATTAAAGTTTCATTTCTTGGTAACATTGTTTAGAAAAGACACAGAAAAACTTTTCCAAATAAATAACCATAAGTAGATGAACATTCCTTTTACTCCATCTATTAAAAAAAAAAAAAAAAATTAAAAATTTGCATTTTAACACATCACAAAAATTAGCTTTTTCACAATGTAAATTACACGTAGTCCTATAGATATCATTATGTGAAACATTACAGATGCTTGTTAAGTGTGGTGCACCACCCAATCTTCTAAGGATTGTATGTATATGGGATGGTTCATTTACTAGCAGCGGTTTACTGGAGGAGTTTAATTTTGTCCACAATTACATCATTTAGTTACATTCTGAACTGGGAGCTGTGGGAGTTTTTCATGTATCCTTACTAACATTGCTCTATACTGTCCATTTTTATAATATCTAAAGGATGTTTCTCACCGATCTTGCTCATCTCTGCCAAAGGAAAAAAACAGACAAAACCAAACCTACCTGAACAGAGGTCCTATG
>NC_137737.1:63075303-63102803 GCF_963264785.1 Psittacula echo
ATAAATTAAGAGTTAACCAAAGTTTAAAGGCATATACCAAAAGAATTTCTTCTCCCTGCCCCACACAGAAATTTTGCTAAACAGATTTCTACAATATGTCATCAGTCTGGGATTTCTTAGTCATCTGGCTTCCAGGTTGTACTACCATGCAGTAGCCTTGGCAAGCATGCTCTGTGTCTTGACCACACCTGCAGACCAAGTGCACAGCATGTTTGCAGTAAACCCAGCATGCCTAAGGGTTGCTGGATTAGCTGTACATGCACTGTACACTCATGCTGTGCCTGAGGAGTATGTTTGAGATTTCTAGCAACCAGATGAATCTACCACTAGGCCATGCAAAAACATAGGCTCAGTAACTCTGATCTTTGGTTTTAAAGCACATGCACAGACCATATACAGTTGCATTTGCAGCAAGCCAACAAGCATTCTCGTCTCTTCTCATGTTTGTACCAGATGGCACACACATATACCCAGTAGGAACATGAGCACAACCACCATCTCCTAGAGGATTTCGCAACTCTGTGCGCTATGCAAGTACACTTAGGATAACTGCAATATGGCTATCCGGTGCTAAAAATGGCACAATGCTTTTGCTGTCAAGAAATGTATAAACAACAGAAAAAGCCAAGATGCACAAGAAAAAAGAAATCCAAACACAACAAATCTGACTAGTGAAAACTATTTCCTGCCAACTAGCAATAACAAAACATAATTGCTGCAGCAGAAAGCCATAGATGCTGTATCCCAGTTTTTTAAATTATTGTCCTAATACCTTCTTCAAAGCTGGTGAACTGAGGGAGGATGTAACTGTCAATTCATTTGATAAACACTTGTTAAGTAGCAAGACATTACAAAAATACAAATTTAGACATACATCTTGCTGCAGAGACATCTTCCATCCACTACATTTGTTACACTCATACAGTAGAACAGCCACAAAATATCTTTCCATACTATACCCTGCTAATGATCACTTTCTGCCTATAGTAAGGTACTATGGGTCAAAGCAGCCCCTGGATGCAAGCCGCCTCCTATAACAGACTTTTCCCATGACAGCTATAGCGTCACACAGATCTTTCTAATTTTTCTGAAGTTGCAAAGGCCATACAGTGCCTTTGCAGTACAGGAGACAGCAACAAATAGACATCAATCTGAAACTGTGTACCTTCTTCATCCAGTGGTAAAGAGCTGAGGCAAAACAGTAAAGTCATTCCTCCCAGATTCATCTCTTCCCACAAACTTCATAAGACTCGCTATTAAGTAAGCATGGTCACAAGCCAGCCCTCATTTTCAAACAGACTTTGCACCAGCTGAGGAACATAATCTTTGCTAGTCTTTCTCACATCTCACCTATGGCTTTCAAGGCTTTACTAGATTGTCTTCACCTTGTAGAGGATTTGCTGTGTGTTGGATAAATTTTTCTGGTAACATTACAATATATCTCTGAGAAAGACAAAGTCTCCTGAAAACCTTTGGGTAGGACTTTCTGTGAAAAGACTATATGAAGTGCATGAGGCAATAAATTGGTCATTTGTTTAAATTTATTCTTCTCACTTAAATACCAAAATACACATGGCACTAGAAAACAGACACTACTTAAAGACATGGCTTAAATAAACTTCCCACATGTAAAATTCTATGATTGCATTTACAGGTTGACAGAATGGGGGGTTAACAGGTAGGTACTGCTACTTCGTTTTGCCAGCAGGAGATTTGATGGCTTTCAAGTAATAAATCATAAAAACTTTCCTATTTCTAAACATTTTAAGATAAGGGAGTTGGAAATCAAATCAATTTAGGTTTCTATATGCAGGTTCCAATCTTTCTAACCAGGGACAAGCATGCTGTCCTTGTCAAATCATTTCAAAGTGAACCAACTGAAAATTTATTATCTTATAAAGACCATCTATGTATTTTCCCAGCATTCTTTGAAGACTACACTGAGACAACATCCACACCAGCTGCAATTTCACTTAGAGAAGCAGAGTGGGAGGGAGAAACAAATGCACACACACAGCTGCTGTTTTATAAGTTGGTCTATCACAAATGTTATTTAGTTTTATATTTAAACAGCAAAAATCATACATGCAAAAATTAAGTTAGATTTGTGTACTTTATGTGCTATGTCTTAGCATATTTATTACTGGGGCTTTTTTCTACAATGCTTTATAAATTACATTTCCCTCAACATAAACGTTAAATAGGCTATTGCTGTGTGACTCCCTCTCCGGGGGCAGCTTCTGGGACAGCAGATTGTTCAGCATTTGGGGCAAGTGGGTGGAGGGGAGCAAGCAGTGAGGGACACGAGGGACTTCTTGTCAGATAAGGAGCAGCCTTTAGCTGAGATAGAATCATAGAATGAGCTAGGTTGGAAAAGACCTTTAAGATCATCAGGATGGAGAGGACGGTCCAGGCAGCATGGAAAGGTCTAGCCATTTGAGCAATGGCTGCTGCGGGGCTTTTTCCTCAGTGGTTGATTAAGTGGGCCAACTCCTTCCCAGAAGTCTCCTAACAAGAGGTGGCATGGAGAAAGGGAAGGAAAGTAGGGAACCAATACGTGTGGAGTTTGTGGGAGTACGTGTACACTTTCTATCATGTTAGCTCAATTCTTGCTCAAACTCAGTATATTTATGCTCATTTTTTAAACCCTGAAATCTGCAGTTTGTGGTTTTATCATGCTCATGTACTGGAAAAAATATTAAAACTGTACACACAGATGAAAATAAATAAACCTAAATTTCTAAAAATTGTACCACTGGCATTATGATAAAAGCCCTGCTATCCAATCAGTGCTGGAGCAAGAAACCACATGTGTAGACAGGAACATCAGTTCTGCCTCCTAGGAGAACTGTACTAATTCACATTAGTGTCAAGGATACTCCAAACCAAGAGGATTGGGCCCATTCTGCAGCTGTGCTCAATTAACATTTTAATGCAAAGCTGAGGAGAAGCAGATAGGTAACAGGTGTGGCTCACCCTAATTAAATACCTCTAGTCAATTTCATTATTTATTTCCTGTTATACAAAATGCCATAGTACATACTTTTCTGAAGCCATCATTTAAGGGGAGGCCAAGGAAAGATATTGCTAACAAACATATCAACTCTTACAAGAAAGCAAAAGCCCAGCAAAAATGTTCCTAATGACATTTCATTTAATCAAGTTGTTTAAAGAAAAGTAAAAAAGCCAAGGAAGTTGACAGCTGTATAGTTCCAGAATATTACACATCTATTCCCCATCACATACCACAGTACACACAGATAAAACTACCGCTAAGCCAAACTATCACTATCATTAGAATAGCCATAAAGGAATGCTAAAAGGGATACACTGATGGCTTTCATACACTGGAAAATACCATAATGTTGGCAAAATGGACTTTAAAAAAAAAAAAAAAAAAAAAATTAGTTAATGAATGTGAAGTTTTGACAAGAAGCACACAGTATTTTCAGCTGGATGATCCAAGAGACCAGATGGCACCAATCTCAGCATTCATAGAAAAAGTTTTCCACAGTATTTAAACATAAAACATGGCAATTCTTCTGTATTAATGAATAGCTTTTCCCTGTAGCCTTTCTAATTCAAAATTTGTTGGGTTTTTTTTAACTTTTTTGATAAAATAAATGACTTGCAATTTTTTATAAGTTTCTAACAGAATCAATACTAGACAGAATGGATATAATAACTTCTTGTTGTTGTTGTTGTTTAAAAACACCCTATTGCTAGTCTTCATGTGACAACTATCAGATAAACTATGGAGTCATCACACAGATAAGCACAATGTGTTTAACAGCTTCTTCCTCTAAACACTTACCTCAGATGGAATAGTGTACTATTACTAAATCGAGAAATCTTTAGGTCCAAATACTTATTTTGCATATTTAATAACAGTCTTTTTTTACCTAATTTGCCTAATTCAATAAGACAACATGTAAGTAAGTTGCAAAACAAAAAAAAAAAAAAAACAAAAAAAAAAAAAAAAAAAAAAAAAAACAACAACAGCGACAAAAATATTTGGTGCTACCAGACCTCATTTATCACCTTTTGCTCTGTAAACAGCAGTTGTACTGCAAATGCAAAGTCTTCCCACAACTGTGAGTATACTTGCTTACATCTGTCATGGTTCAGCCCCAGCCGGCATCTGAGCACCACACATCCACTCACTCCCTCACAGCTGGGGGAGAGAATCAGAAGGGAAAAAGAATCATGGGTTGAGATAAAGACAGTTTAATAGGTAAACCAAAAACCGTGCACACAAGCAAAGCAAAACCAAGGAATTCATTCACCACTTCCCATTCACCACAGCCATCTCCAGGAAAGCAGGGCTCCATCACACTACTTGGGAAGACAAAACACCATCACTCTGAATAGCCCCCCTTCTTTCTTCTTCCCTCAGTTTTTTATTGCTGAGCATGATGCCATTTGGTATGGAATATCCCAGTTGGGGTCAGCTGTCCTGACTGTGCCCCCTCCCAACTCCTTGTGCACCCCAAGCCTACTCACTGGGGGGGTGGTGTGAGGAGCAGAAAAAGCCTTGACTCTGTGTGAGCAGTGCTCAGCAACAACAAAAACATCTCTGTATTATCAACATTATTTCATCACAAATCCAAAACATATCCCCCTAAGAGCTACTATGAAGCCAAAACCAGCACAACATTCAATATAGTTACAGCCATTTACTACATGCAATTACACTGGCGTGTGTCCTTAGAAACACACATATCTTTCTCTTCTTAAAATGAGAAGGATGAGAAAACCACATTAACAGGAACCATGAAGCATTGGTATAGATTAGCTGAGGTCCTGTGGGGTCTCCACTGTTGCCTGTCATTATGAACCAATTAGATGGCTTTCTTTAATCCTACTTTTGAGCACAAGGATTAACATCTTTATATGACTCCACCTTTATTTCTGATGACTCTCTGGCTCTACCTTGCAACATTCAACAAATCAGAAGTGCTCAGAGAGCAGTGGAGGAGCAACCGAGACAACATAAGAAAGTGATGCCTGTAATAGTGAGGGATCCTGTGCACACGAAAGTGTCAAACAGCCATGCAAGTTATCACCGAATCATAGAATCATTCAGGTTGGAAAAGACCTTTAAGATCATTGGGTCTAACCATTAACCTGCCTCTGCCAAGTCCACCACTAACCAATATTCCCAAGTGTCACATCTGCATGTCTTTTAAATACCTCTATGTATGGTAACTCAACCACTTCTCTTGGCAGCCTCTTGCAACGCTTGACAACCCTTTCAGTGAAGAAATTTTTCCCAATATCCAAGTTAAACCTTCCCTGGTGCAACTTGAGGCCATTTCCTCTTGTCCTATCCTTTGCTACAGAGTTTGATAGAACAATGAGAAAACATAGTCCCAAATTAATAGTGAGATTTTCTTTAACAAGAACTCCAGGGTGCTAGGATCCCTCAGGGACTGTGCAGATTGCCCAGTAAGAGTTAGTACTGGACAACACCAATTCTTTTGTGCATCTAAGTCTCTAAGAAATCAAGAGAGAAAAATTGTGCAGGAAATAACGTTCCTGAGGTTTTTGTCTATGCACAATTTCTGTCCTGTAGGCAGCAATGCCAGTCTACACAGACTTCAGCTGAAACAGCACACACCCCTAACATGGATCCAATTATTGGTAAATTTTCTATGTTTGAAGAGAGTTCACTTCTTGTACCTTTTGAAATGCCATCGCTGTTGCAAATTTGTCATATATCATTAAACTTATTATTTCATTATATCAATTTCCCTTCCCTTTAATTCATTAAGTTTTAATAAATCTGTTTTTAACATTATAGGAAGAGCTTGGTAGATAAAAGGAGCTGAAAAAATGCTTTATTAAATATGCATAACATGTAATTACTTATTTCCTGCTTAACTGAACTATTGAGGAACTCTTTTCATCAAAGCCAGACCCCTTCACAGAAACATGCTGGTTTTGAAAAACTTCCATCTGAGACATTTCTTGTGTTAAAGATGGAATTATTGGTCAAAACGAAACACAAATTATTGGTTCATCATAGGTCAAAAGGCGACAACTATTCCCTACACTTTGATAATTAGAGCAAAGAAGAAATTCAAATTTCAACGTCTCACATGCTACATGAATATGCTAATCTGTGGCCTTTTAGCTCCCCATCCTTTTTTTTTTTTTCTATACACAATAAAACTACTTCAATGTTTCTGGTAAAACAATCCATTTTGTTGGAGAAGAGCAGAGAGGTTTCAGTGGCTGGCTGGGAATGAGATAGCAAGAAAATCTCTCTGTGATGGTAACACAACATGAAAAATTGTCCTAGATTTGGTATCTGAAGATCACCAGTATGTTGTCACTCAGGAACTTCCTCTAGTTACTCTGCTAACTTTCCCCTCCTTTCCTTTCAGAAAAATATTAATTGTTTGTGCTACCTGATTTCAAAGTGTTTTATTACTATATTTTAGCAAAACGAACAGGGATTCTTAACAGCAGGTTTTCTGGAAAAAATTTAACCGGTTGGATTTAATGTTTTTTTGCTTTATTTTTTTACTTTAAATACATTTAATAATTAAAAAGAGAGCAGACTGGATTTCAGTTTTATAAATGATTATGCTAAATACTTATTACCATGAAAGAATAATTCAGATTTACAGAGAAATTATACAACTACAGACAAACATTATCAATTCTCAATTTCATTACCTTTAAGCTTAGCTAAATATTTTCTGCCATTATTTTGTCTTCTGCACCTCATGACTGTCTAAGACACAACATTAAAAGCTCTGTGTAAAGTCAGCTGATATTGTCTTCTACACCTCGCCAAAGAATAAGATCTCTGGATCTCTCTGCCCAAAATCCATTTGCTAAACATCTTTTCTTGATGTGCACTTTTAAAGTATTCATTAAACACTAACACCAAAACAGAAAGACAAGGAGAATGAGTAGAAATACCAAAACTCAACACAGCAAGTTTAGATTAAAGTATTATACAAAAAGATGACAGAAAACATCAACTGAATTACTATGGTACATATGCATTACTTAGAGAAAACCTGATAATTCATAAGAGTAAAAAGCTAAATCTATCTTTTCGGGTAATATTTTAAGTGTCTCTTAGAATCATTGAATGAATTTTCTTACTGAACCTATTTTCTAAGTTTGTGTGCATTTAAACAGAAAAAACATTACCTTTAAAAATCAAGTACAAGAAGTAAGTCACATTACACTCTGTTTATAACAGCACCTATAATAAATGCTCGGAGCAATGTAGAGATACACCAGCCACTTCAGCCAATGAGCCGGCTTCATTTGGAGCTCAGCTCAGATGCCTCTATGCAAACACCCGTAGCATGGGGAACAAACAAGAGGAATTAGAAATGTGTGCACATCTATGGGGGTATGATGTATTAGGCATCACAGAAACGTGGTGGGATGGCTCCTATGACTGGAGTGTTGGAATGGAAGGTTACAGGCTCTTTAGAAAAGACAGGCCTGGCAGGCGGGGAGGGGGAGTAGCTATTTATGTTAGGGATAGGCTGGAGAGTGTGGAACTGTGTCTGGGGACAGGTGAGCAGTCAACAGAGTTTGTGGGTCAGGGTTAAAGGGAGAACAGCGATGGGAGACATTACTGTGGGGATCTGTTACAGACCGCCTGATCAAGAGGAATCTGCGGATGAAGCACTCTATAGACAGGAACAGCCTCACGCTCACAGGCCCTTGTTCTCATGGGGGAATCAACCACCCTGACATCTGTTGGAGGGCCGGTACAGCCTGGCACAAGCAATCCAGGAGGTTCCTCGATTGTGTGGAAGACAACTTCCTTCTGCAAGTAATAGAGGAGCCGACAAGGAGAGGTGCCATGCTTGACCTTGTGCTCACCAACAGGGAAGGGCTGGCTGGAAATGTGATGCTCCAGGGCAGCCTTGGATGCAGCAATCATGAGATGGTCGAATTTGAGATCCTCAGGACAGTGAGAAGAGCGTGCAGCAAGCTCACTGCCCTGGACTTCAAGAGAGCAGACTTTGGCCTCTTCAGGAACCTGCTTAGTAAGGTTCCATGGGATACAGCCCTAGAGGGCAGGGGGGCCCAAGACTGCTGGTTAATATTCAGAGATCACCTGCTACAAGCTCAGGAATGTTGAGTCCCAACTAGAAGGAAGTGCAGCAGGAGGGCCAGGAGACCTCCTTGGATGGATAAGGAGCTGCTCAGGAAAATTCAAAGGAAAAAAGAGGCTTATAAAAGGTGGAAGCAAGGACAGGCAGCATGGAAAGAATACAGGGATGTTGTTCAGGAAGCTAAGGACCAGGTTAAGAAAGCTAAGGCCCAGTTAGAATTAAACTTGGCTAGGGATGTTAAAGACAACAGAAAGGGTTTCTATAGGTATGTTGCAAATAAAAGACAGACTAGGGATAATGTGGGCCCTCTCCAGAAGCTATCGGGAGAACTGGCTGCCCAGGATTTGGAGAAGGCTGAGGTTCTTAATGACTTCTTTGCCTCAGTCTTCACTGGCAAAGTCTCTGACCGCACTACCCAAGTCTTGGAAGGCGAACGCAGGGACTGTGAGAATGAAGACCTTGGTCCCACTGTAGAAGAGGATGTGGTTCAAGACCATCTTAAAAACCTGAACATACACAAGTCCATGGGACCTGATGAAATCCATTCGTGGGTCCAGAAGGAGCTGGTGAATGAAGTTGCTAAGCCACTGGCCATCATATTTGAAAAATCATGGCAGTCAGGTGAAGCTCCCGATGACTGGAAAAAGGGAAATATAACCCCCATTTTCAAGAAGGGGAAAATGGATGACCCAGGGAGCTACAGACCAGTCAGTCTCACCTCTGTGCCTGGCAAAATCTTGGAGCAGATTCTCCTGGAAGGCATGCTAAGGCACATGAAAAACAAGGAGGTGCTTGGTGACAGCCAGCATGGCTTCACTAAGGGGAAATCCTGCCTGACCAATTTGGTGGCCTTCTATGATGGGGCTATGAAACTGATGGACAGGGGTAGAGCAGTTGATGTCATCTACTTGCACTTGTGCAAAGCGTTCGACACTGTCTCACACGACATCCTTGTCTCTAAATTGGAGAGACATCAATTTGATGGGTGGACCACTCGGTGGATAAAGAACTGGCTGGATGGCCGCACGCAAAGAGTTGTGGTCAATGGCTCAATGTCCAGCTGGAGACCAGTAACAAATGGTGTCCCTCAGGGATCGGTGTTGGGATCGGTCTTGTTCAACATCTTTGTCGGTGACATGGACAGTGGGATTGAGCTTGCCCTCAGCAAGTTTGCCGATGACACCAAGCTGTGTGGTTCGGTTGATACGCCGGAGGGAAGGGATGCCATCCAGAGGGACCTCGACACGCTTGTGAGGTGGGCTGATGCCAACCTGATGAAGTTTAACCATGCCAAGTGCAAGGTCCTACACCTCGGTCGGAGCAATCCCAGGCACAGCTACAGGTTGGGCAGAGAAGAGATTCAGAGCAGCCCTGCAGAGAAGGACTTGGGGGTGTTGGTTGATGAGAAAATGAACATGAGGCAGCTTCAGTGTGTGCTTGCAGCCCAGAAAGCCAACCGTATCCTGGGCTGCACCAAAAGCAGCGTGACCAGTAAGTCAAGGGAGGTGATCCTGCCCCTCTACTCTGCTCTCGTGAGACCTCACTTGGAGTATTGTGTGCAGTTCTGGTGTCCTCAACATAAAAAGGACATGGAACTGTTGGAACAAGCCCAGAGGAGGGCCACGAGGATGATCAGGGGACTGGAGCACCTCCCGTATGGAGACAGGCTGAGAAAGTTGGGGCTGTTCAGCCTGGAGAAGAGAAGGCTGCGTGGAGACCTCATAGCAGCCTTCCAGTATCTGAAGGGGGGTTATAGGGATGCTGGGGAGGGACTATTCATTAGGGACTGTAGTGACAGGACAAGGGGTAATGGGTTAAAACTTAAACAGGGGAAGTTTAGATTGGATATAAGGAAGAAATTCTTTACTGTGAGGGTGGTGAGGCACTGGAATGGGTTGCCCAGGGAGGTTGTGAATGCTCCATCCCTGGCAGTGTTCAAGGCCAGGTTGGACAGAGCCTTGGGTGACATGGTTTATTGTGAGGTGTCCCTGTCCATGGCAGGGGAGTTGGAACTAGATGATCTTAAGGTCCTTTCCAACCCTAACTATTTTATGATTCTATGATAATTGGTTAGTACAAGTAACTTCCTCTTAATACAGGATCTGACTCCAAAACAGTCTACCTTGTCACCACTGGAGGCAACAGCAATCGCATAAAAGAGTAGTACAAGTATCCTGCTGTGAAAGTTTCAGGATATATTTCATCTAGATGAGTTAACTACCTATTGACACGAACAGGCCAAGTCAGACTCTAAGGCACAAAATGATCAGGATACTACACATACATAATATATACACCACTTTCAAAAAACATAGGTACCAAGAGAGCTATATTTCTCAAACTCTGAAATTTGTAAGTCACTTCCCATGCAAAATGGGTCAAACAATTCTGGTTTTCTAACCTACGATATTTCAGGCCTGGCTCATCCATTGTGCATGCCACTTCAGAAACAACTGGTTGATTCACTTTAGAAGACAAGTCCTAATAATATTTCACTTCCGGTAGCCTACTGATCCTACTATTTAGAGGTTTAGCAACATGTTTAGTGTTTTCTACATTAAAGCCATTAAGAAATGAAACATAGTCAAATCTTTATGCTGTTGAAGAGAGCATACTGAATTGCTTTTAGAATCAGAACATAATCTCCTCTTTTCCCAAACAGGGGTGAAGTAGCCTGGGCCCTTTGACTTCAAGATAGAATCCTATTTCATTTGACTTGCTCTGAAGTCTGCTTTCATGTAATCTGTATTCATCGTACTTCCTTGAACTTGAAGAAACAGTACTTATAATAAGAACTGTAATTCAACTCTTTGCAGACTTCACCTTGCCTTTTAACAAAAAAACTACCAGCAGTCTTTCACATAGCTGTACATGTCTTCTTTGGGATTTCAGCACAGCACAACTTGGCACTTTGACCAATGCATGTGTTAGAGAATGAAACTGCTGAAAACACTGGCATTCCTTCAGCCACTTCAGACCCTGTTCAGGCACCTTTCTTCAATATTAATAAGGCAATATGTTGCCAGATACATAAAGAGACTCTTAGGTACTGTGCTGGCTGTGGAGCCAAACATGCTGCAGTCTCAATCCACCCATGCTGCATTGATGAATGAGGAAGACCTTGAGCCAGTGTTTCATTGACAGCTCAGTTTACAGTCTCTTCAAGACAGAAGTTAGAGTACTATTAAAGATGACAATGCACATTTGCAACCATTAAGCCCTGAATTTTTCTAATGAAATCAGTCATCTGATCAGTCATCTATGATCATAATAATAGGCATATGATTACTATCATGGCAAACTCGTAAACTTTAGGAGATACTTCTCATTACTGTTACTACCAGACCATTGCTAATATTGTTGTGGCAGCAGTCACATGCCCCTCTCTAAGTTGATGCACAATATATCAAACCTTATTACTTGGCTTGCTGTATCCTGCGTTATCTTCATTAAGTGCATGTCCATCATAGCTTGCTCAGGTTTTATTTATTTCAGCCCTGATCTTGAATGAAGGCAGAACATTTGCCTGTCACAATGAGGCTTGGTAATCAAAATAGTTTTCAAAAGGAGTGAAAGAGTCTCTGATACATAATTCTCAGAGTAGCATGTGGACCACTCCATCTCCCTGCAGATCAAAATAGCTTAGTACTTTATTAAGCAAATTACACCTAAACAAATGGTCTCGTTTGAATATCTAGTGTCTGCTACATCCACCATCACTCTAGGTCATCTCTAATGGAGGAGCAGTTCATAAATCAATTGGTGTTTGGCATAAGAAACCCTACCATATTGCTTATGTGACATTCACATAAAGGTTCCTAGGTAAATTGGAAAAATCTTTGGAAGAAGGGTAGATGGGCTGGGAAAGAAAAGAGAAGAAAAAAAAATCAATTTCATTAATTTAATTTAATATTTTTCAATTTAATGTTTCTCAAAAAAACCCTCTAAGCCCAAAAGTCTCTTACCAGTAAGATGGGAAATATTTCAGAGAAATTACGTTGGAGTATATATATATAATATGCTGTTGCAAAGCACAAATATACTGTACAGAAATAGTATAAATAGTAGCCCTTGTAAAGGGAAATATCTCTGCACAATAAAAGCATTTTGTCCCAAAGTACATTTGTTTATATTACAAAGCATCTCCCTTCCCAGTCTTCCATATGATGCTGTCCTTTCAGCACAGTCACAGTCTAGTAGAAGATTAATATTTCAGAACTTGTCATGGGCAGTTTCACTTGACTCTGTCACTGCCTATGTCTGACAAGCTATTTATCATGCTGCTAAGTGTCAGCATTAAATTATCCCTCCTGTTATGACAGCAACATTATTCATCAGGATTACAGCCCCCGTACAAGGCTGCTTACAGCTGTTACCTTCTTCTGCTGAGCTTTATCGATCTCTGCTCTATTATAAAAAAAAGGGGTCTATGCACATGCCCATTCACATCTTGCATGTCTGATGATTTTTATTTCTGTGCCAACATTGAACAAAAAGACTTCCCAGAAATAGGCTGCCACACTTATAAAATGTCACCACCAGAAAAGAATCGCTTTTCCTTCAACTGGAGGCACATTCTCTTTGAGGGGACAGAGAAAGACTGTAAACATTATTGATCATAATGCATAGGCACCCAAGGTTGAACCATGATGCTTGAGGAATCAATCTGCATTTGTTTTAACCAAGTCACCCTTCCTTAACCACTGCAATGAAACGACAATGAAATCAAGACTTATTTATTGAGATGTGCAGTGTTATTAACAGGCAGCTCAACTGTGCCTTGTCTTCAGTCCAAACCCTGAACACTCCAGTTACTTTCTGAAGGGCTGTTGGTGCAGAATGATATGATGAATAAATATAAGGGCATGTTGATTTTTTAAAAAATTCTTTTGCAACTTAAACTTGGTTCATTTTTCTGACATACCACCACCACCCCAAGAACAGAATGGCAACAACAAAAATCACTAAGATATTTGGTTTAAGCTATGTTGGTTTTTATTTCTAGGACTTCTACATTTTTAGAATGCTTCCTCTGAAATGGCTTCTTTGCCAATATACTCCCATTTTACCTCTGGTTGCCGCTGCTGGACTTCAAAAACAAACGCCAGCATTGTTAAAATACGTTAAGAAAGATATAAAGCCTTACCCATAAATCTATATATGATTTTTTGGACTATAAGCATATTTGAGGTTTTGGAAACCTAGAAGTCAATTCATATGGCAGATTATGTGATGCCCTACATGCCAGAGCTGTGGAAGAAATCACCAGACACTTATGATGTATCATATCATGTGTACTTAACAATTATTAGGAACAGAGATCTCAGTAACTTTAACAATACACCCTGCTATCTCCATACCATTTTCACCTGGTAACTTAGACTTTGATTTTCCAAATGATGCCATTAGACAGACTTATCATTCAGTGCTGTTTCAAATCACTAATGCATAAAAATATAGAAAAGCGCTTCTGAAAATCAAGTTCTTAAAATTCATTCCAAAGTATAATAGAAAAAAAAAACAACAACAAACCGAGGAGTGCCACCACAGGGAATTGTATTATGATGTTTCATATTCTTGTTTCATAACATCTCATGGATGTTACTGGCTTTTGAATCAAACATAATATTTAGTTTTCTTTAGCTAGCAAAGTGTGTGATTGAGGAAGACTTTCAGCTTTTACTAAGGATGGATTTTTCATTTCCTTATCAGCAAGATCCAAAACTAATGGACAACAAGCCTTTCCACACATCGAAGTTTTTCAGAGAATCACAGTTTTAGGGCATGGCACTATTTTTGATGGCACTACTGGCCCAATTTTCTGCATTGCAAGAAGATTTCTAGCCCATCAGTGGGATGTGGTAGCATGGACCTTCCCGTAGGAAACCACAGATGTGGTGGTGCAAGACTGCAATGTGCAAAACCATCTTTGGATGCTTGTGCAAAACCAAATCTTGGAGCTGCAGCCCAGCAATTAAAAGGAAATGGAATCAGCTGCAAGTTTGACACTTCTTATTAACCAGCTACAGATAAAAGTGTGAGGAGCACAATTTAACCCTTTTCCACCACTTTCTTTCTCTCACTAGTTTGCTGTCCCAGGTTCAATCAAGTCAAGTGCAAGGTCCTACACTTGGGTCAAGGCAATCCCAGGCACAGCTACAGGTTGGGCAGAGAAGAGATTCAGAGCAGCCCTGCAGAGAAGGACTTGGGGGTGTTTGTTGATGAGAAAATGAACATGAGGCAGCTTCAGTGTGCGCTCGCAGCCCAGAAAGCCAACCGTATCCTGGGCTGCATCAAGAGGAGCGTGACCAGCAGGTCGACGGAGGTGATCCTGCCCCTCTACTCTGCTCTCGTGAGACCTCACTTGGAGTATTGTGTGCAGTTCTGGTGTCCTCAACATAAAAAGGATATGGAACTGTTGGAACAAGCCCAGAGGAGGGCCACGAGGATGATCAGGGGACTGGAGCACCTCCCGTATGAAGATAGGCTGAGAAAGTTGGGGTTGTTCAGCCTGGAGAAGAGAAGGCTGAGTGGAGACCTCATAGCAGCTTTCCAGTATCTGAAGGGGGGTTATAGGGATGCTGGGGAGGGACTCTTCATTAGGGACGGTAGCAATAAGTCAAAGGGTAATGGGTTCAACCTTAAAGAGGAAGTTTAGATTGGATATAAGGAGGAAGTTGTTTACTGTGAGGGTGGTGAGGTACTGGAATGGGCTGCCCAGGGAAGTTATGAATGCTCCATCCTTGGCGGTGTTCAAGGCCAGGTTGGATGAGGCTTTGGGTGACATGGTTTAGTGTGAGGTGTCCCTGTCCATGGCTGGGGGGTTGGAACTAGATGATCTTAAGGTCCTTTCCAACCCTAACTATTCTATGATTCTCTGTTTATATTTTGTTCTATACCACTATGACAGCACAGGCAGATATACAGAGTAAGACTTTCGATCTGTGGGGGTTTTTTTCATGACTTTGAAGTCCAGATTCATCATGATGTTGGATTTTGATGGATTTTGGAGGAAGAGTCTTCAAGCACTCTATTGCAAGGTGTGTTAATAGTTCCTGTAAATAAGAGATGTTGGGAAGCCGCTTTATTTCTTTTCATCCTTTGCACTACTTTTCCTGGTATTTGGCAGTAAACTAAAATTCCACTAATAGTATTTTGTCTAACAATGAACAATTCTTTCAGAAGATTATGACTGAAGAAGTCTTTATATTCTTAATATTCTTATCTTTAGAAATTAACCTTTAAAATTCTAAAATTGAAGTATTTGCTGCAGTTCTCTTTTTTTGAAATAACGCAAAGCTAGCAATTTACTTTTTAAAAAGCTGCAGGAATTTCAAATAGAATAATCTTAATACCTTGTCTGCATATAGTATGTGTCTATATTTTTCTTTTGACAAAATCAGTCAAAATTTTATAGCCATTAGCACAGAGTCAGAAGACCAGATTAGACTGGGCTTGATCTCAAGGGAAAATTTGCAGTTAAAAACAAAGATGCCATTTGAAATTAAGTTTCAACGTTCCAAATCTGCTAACAATGCTCACACAAATACTACTTCTCATATTCTTCAGCAATCATGGGACCATAATCTATGCTATTAACAAAGAGCAATTTGGTTCCTATAACATAGTAAGTTGCCAATCTTCAGACAGCTATACAGAGACGTAAAGAAAATTGCAGTGATGTGAATAGGATCAACAAGAACAAGTGTTATTGTTGGAAATACTGGCACTTTGCCAGGTAGGAATAGAGATTTGAAGGGAAATACCAATGAATATGGCATAAAAGTTATTTGCAAATAAAAATCATGGAAAAAATATGCTTTGAATTTAATTCTGAGATTGACCTGTACACATATAGCCATTTATTTAATAAAACAAGGCCACAGCAGAAGTATTTCCCCAACAGCCTGTCCCTCACAGTGAATCTGTTTACTTTAGATTCACTGGTGATTACATTCAGCTGTACTATCTGTTTGAGAGCTTTTAACTTTGAATGCTGCAGTAAGCGTCAATCTTTATATTACTGAAGGACAATTAGGCAAACCATGTAATTGTATTGTCACTTATTAATTTCAAGCTCCAATGTCATAAATTATGTGCCTTAATTAATACCACGTGTCAATCACAATCTGCAACTTTGGAAGGATAAAGAGATTAACAACAATACATAATTAAAAGAAAACAGTGAATAACGGCATGCCTGAACAGTTTATAAAATTAGACAAGAAAACTGGTGCTGTGTCAGCATGTAGGAGCCAAGACAAAAACAGGGGGCTTGACAAAATGCACACAGGAATTAAGAGTGAGAAAATGAAGGAAAGTTTTAACTCTTAAGGTTTTATTCCATTAGCAAATCAAATGTCTGGCAGAAAGTAATTTGAAGAGAGCCACAGAATAAGCCACTAGTTCCTTTTGTACAGTGCCATATAGCATGAAGAAGGAAGCATCTGTGTTTGCACATTTATGAGTATAAATGGCTCAGTTCAGCAGAACCTATTCATACTGCAATACCTTTGCCATCACACCGAGGTGCCAATACTACCTTAACACACAGGCATGCCAGAGTTGGCAAAATGTACTGGTTAAATTCTTTTTTTGTTTTGTTTTGTTTTGGGGTTTTTTTTTAATATAAGAAATGAGGGCACAGCTGAAGGCCAGGACTCCTAGAGGGCTCTCAGCTCTAAGGAATGTCACAGTATCACAGTGTCACAGTATCACAGTGTCACAGTATCAGAGTATCACAGTATGTTAGAGATTGGAAGGGACCTCAAAAGATCATCTAGTCCAATCTCCCTGCTGAAGCAGGAACACCTAGATAAGGTTACACAGGAATGTGTCCAGGCGGGTTTTGAATGTCTCCAGAGAAGGAGACTCCACAACCCCCCTGGGCAGCCTGTTCCAGTGTTCTGTCACCCTCACTGAGAAGAAGTTTCTTCTCAAGTTTAAGTGGAACCTCTTGTGTTCCAGTTTGTACCCATTACCCCTTGTCCTATCATTGTTTGCCGCTGAGAAGAGCCTGGCTCCATCCTCGTGACACTCCCCCTTTATATATTTATAAACATTAATGAGGTCACCCCTCAGTCTCCTCTTCTCCAAACTATAGAGACCCAGCTCCCTCAGCCTTTCCTCATAGCGGAGATGCTCCACTCCCTTAATCACCTTAGTTGCCCTGCGCTGGACTCTCTCCAGCAGTTCCCTGTCCTTCTTGAACTGAGGGGCCCAGAACTGGACACAATATTCCAGATGCGGTCTCACCAGGGCAGAGCAGAGGGGAAGGAGGACCTCTCTCGACCTACTGACCACCCCCCTTCTAATACACCCCAGGATGCCATTGGCCTTCTTGGCCACAAGGGCACAGTGTTGGCTCATGGTCATCCTGCCATCCACTAGGACCCCCAGGTCCCTCTCCCCTACACTGCTCTCTAACAGGTCGTTCCCCAACCTATACTGGAACCTGGGGTTGTTCCTGCCCAGATGCAGGACTCTACACTTTCCCTTGTTATATTTCATCAAGTTTCTCCCTGCCCAACTCTCCAGCCTGTCCAGGTCTCGCTGGATGGCAGCACAGCCTTCTGGCGTGTCAGCCACTCCTCCCAGCTTAGTGTCATCAGCAAACTTGCTGACAGTACACTCAATTCCCTCATCTAAATCATTGATGAATATATTAAATAATACTGGTCCCAATACTGACCCTTGAGGCACTCCACTAGATACAGGCCTCCAACTAGACTTCGCCCCATAGACTACAACTCTCTGGCTTCTCTCCTTCAGCCAGTTTGCAGTCCACCTCACTACCTGTTCATCCAGACCACACTTCCTCAGTTTAGCTATGAGGATGCTGTGGGAGACTGTGTCAAATGCTTTGCTGAAGTCAAGGTAGACCACATCCACCGCTCTGCCATCATCCATCCACAATGTTATTTCCTCATAAAAGGCTAGGAGGTTGGTCAAGCATGACTTCCCCTTGGTAAAGCCATGTTGACTGCCCCTCATAACCCTCTTATCCTTGACATGCCTTAAGATGGCACCAAGGATAAGGTGTTCCATCACTTTCCCAGGGATGGAGGTGAGGCTGACCGGTCTATAGTTACCCGGGTCCTCCTTCTTGCCCTTTTTGAAGCCTGGAGTGACATTTGCTTTCCTCCAGTCCTCAGGCACCTCTCCCGTTTTCCAAGACTTGGTAAAGATGATGGAGAGTGGTCCAGCAATGACTTCCGCCAGTTCCCTCAGCACCCGCGGGTGCATCCCATCTGGACCCATGGATTTATGGATGTCCAGATTGCTCAGCTGGTCTCTAACCCATTCCTCATCGACTAAGGCAAACTGCTCCATTGACCTGACTTCATCTGAGGTCTCAGGGGTACATGTCCTCACATGTCATCTGTCCTTAGGAAGAAATTGCAGTAGCCTTGCAGCCCCACTTACTGAAAGTAAGGACCAAAGGAATCCAAGCAACCAGTAGTAAAATTGCTTCAAAATAAAAGCATCTCAAATGTGCATATGATGTCAGGCAGATGGAAGGAGTAAGAAGGCAATGATTCCTGTGATGGAGAATAAGGACATAGAGAAATATCTAGTAACAAAGAGCAACTGAGTATACAGCATAGGTCACTTTTAAGCACTTCAAAGTATTATCTCAGTCTGTCTACACTGTGGGACATTTCCTAAAGAGGAAAAGGAAGCATGGTTACGGGTTTTGTTATTAAGCTATTAACACGTGTAAAAGTGTGTCTGTAGTAGCTGCAAGGGATTCAAGATCCTATAATGAGTAGAAATAAGATGGACTGAGGGCTTATTCAAACAGAATAAAGAAAATTTCTATTTTCCCCACCACTTATATTCTTTTATTAGAGACTATATAAGTAAAAAACAGAGAAACGTTCAGTGGCTAATATTCAAGATCTCCAAGAGGTACTTTAAACACACTCCTCTCCCACAGGTAAAGCAATGTGTTATTGTTCAGTTAGGTACACTCCAGGAAACAGAGAGACAGGAGTCTATTCATCTGATTTCCCTTTCAAAGCACCCACAGGCAGGTTTCTAAAACTCAGAATCCTCCCCCTACCTCTTCCCACTCATGCAGCACCCAAAAGAAAACAAAAGCCAAAGCATACCCAGAAGCAGTTGGGTGCTTTCCCTGGGTGATGGCTCATGGATTTCTAAAACCAGTCATATGTGAAGGATATCCATTTTCATTTATTTTCCCACCAAACTGAGGCATGCTTTTCTCATCCCTCTTCAGAGAAGAGCAGTTTATCTCTCTCTGAGCCATTTGAGGAACTGATAACGTGGCACAGCGCCATGTATGCTTGCAAACACAGTGTAGCACAGATGCTCTTACCCAGCCAAGGAGTTAGCAGAAGCATATATTTTGAAACATACCAAAGCAAGATTCATTATAAGCTCTTCTCTATTTTTAGGGCCCAAAGAACTAAGCTGTGGTTAATTTAAGATAGCAGGGCTGCAGCAAAGCTGGCAGAAAGCAGCTCTGCAGAATAGGGACAACAAAGCCTAATAGCGTATGCTTACACTCCCAAGCCGGACCTATAGCCATTGTGGGTGCACTCTCCCCTGGCCTCCCTTCTTCTTTTTCCAGCATGAGATTGCCATGGATAGGCAGGCATGGGGACCCAGGTGGGCAGTGCTACCTTCCCACCTTCCATGGCCATATAAAGCAAATGCAACCACTCATCCTATCACCACCCACGTCATTTAATTTTCTGTTCCTTGGTATACTCTCATTTTAAGGCCTTGTGAAGGGCAGCACATGAGAAGCTTGCAAACTCTACTGACATGTTTAGGTGGCAAAAATAATTTTATTCCAACCTGCAATCATGAAAGACCTGCTAACAAAGCTGCTAAACACATATTGCAGTTTCATTGCAACTCCCAGGTGACAGAGGTGGGACAGCCACAAGGGTATGCCCTGAAGTGTGGATGACCACAGGAGTGGAAGAAGCTTGTCAATACCCCATAATTTCTGACAACAGTTTTCCTTTTCCTAAGCAGCCCTAATACATGAATAAAATCTCTTGCTTTAATTATAACTAGCTGTGCTTTGAGACAGATACTTGTTCCTGTGTATAGCCTCATGTTCTTATCTTTTAGATTTTATCCCTGTTTCACCTGTCTCTTTCCCTCTTTCTAGCTTAGAAATTTATATAAAACAGTATTGGATCTGAGATTTGAGACTTTCTTTCATACAGAAACCATATGTCAAGATTCCTACAACTATTTATAATATATTTGTGATCATAAATATTTTCATTTCACAACCTATCAGCAAAGCAAGGTATACTTTACTACCAGAACCAACAACTGTAGGTGGTTTTAGTGGCCTGAATTTGCTAATACTATTTAAAAAACCAAATAAACTTCTGTATATTAGATTTAAGAACATTACTGCTGCAGCTTGTATATCTGATGTACTCTTTTAATTTATTGATGCAATATGTTCTTCCTTGAACAGTACTCACAGTGATGCCATAAAGTATTTTAATCACTGATAGAGTGATCTTCACTCTAGATACTTTTCCCCCTTCTGCAGCTACTTTGCATTATAAGATTGAGGCGTTAACATAACAATAACTAAATTACAGTTCCAAATTCTTTAGCAAACTCATCCTGGAGGGTACTGGAAACATCTTCTGAAGCACTGAGTACTTCCAACTTTTATCAGTCAATGAGAAATGCAGGTGCTTTGCAGCCTGCAGAATTGATCTCTTCCATATTATCAGTTGCCAGCTGTTATCTAATACATATTGTATTGTATGAAAAAGAGCTATTTTCAATGTTCATTGTGGTGAAAACCATTAAGGAGATTTACTTGTCAGATCTCACACATCATTAAATCACTTCTGTATGCAAAAAAAAAAAAAACCAAAAAAAAAAAAAACCACATACATTAGATTATCCTACCAAAAACTGTTGTATCTGCTTTCTACATTAGCTATCAAAGTAATGTTCACATTCTTCTCAAGTATCATTATAATACGATTTTGCATTAGGAAACAATGAAAACTGCAACATTACTTCACAAAAAAACTCCAGCACCATCCTCAAAGATACTGAACTACAGTTCTGCTCAAGTAATTGAAAGAAGTTTTCAGCAACCTAAGGCTTAAAAACTTAATCTGCTGTTCCTAGTTAGAAACAGCTGTCTGCCTCTCCTATTCTTTTGTCCCTAATGAGATGAACCACTTTCTCACGTTACATGCATGTGTACTTGAACAGGTCTGAGTAACCTGTAGGTTCTCCTTTTTGTTCACAAGAAAGGAGATGTGTGCAAGAAATGCAAAATGCAAGAGCCAAGAAAAAAAGGCTGAGTCCATGCCCTCCCTCTGTGCAGGCAGTTCAGCGCATCAGTGCAGTTCTTCCTCCCCTTTGCAGGTTTGCCCCTCCACCTGGCCCTGGCACGCATCCAGCCCAAAGGTGTTTACAGCATGCACACCAGAGCAGGCAAAAGCAAAGTGCTTCATTTGAAAGTCCCATTCTACAGCCTCTGAGCTCTAAAAATCCAACTTGAAAACTGCAGATCCTTTCCTGAGGACAATTCATCTCTTGCCTCCATAACCTAGAGAGATGAAGCTTAGCACAGCAACCACTACAGCTCACTTTCTTGTGAGCTGGAGATGACCCGATCGAGCATCCCTCCCCCCACAGCAGCTCCACAGTGGAGAACCAGGTAACAGGGAGGGGAGATCCCCTGCCTCCAAATTCTCAGCAGCAGCAAGCTCCCAGCAGCTCTCTCAGGGATTGGATGCTCTGTGCATCAGCTGGCACTCTCCTGGGTGGATTTGATATATGCTGGTGGCGTATTTTCCTCAGTAATCAGGCCCTACTTCAGAGCTGAACAGGGCAGCTATAGGTACCCTGTAGTCTTCACAGGGCACCCACTTATGTATGGCTCCCTTTCCAGATGGTGCAAAAACCACCTGACTTTGCATCATTTCAGTGGTAAGGAACACAATCCCGAAAGACCACAACAAGAAGACAATTAAAACCAACCCACCAAACAGTTATTTTTGCAATCTCTTGACTTTTCATAAAAGCTCATGATTTTGAAGGTCCAACACAGTTATGTGATATGCAGTGCAAGTTTCAGACTGTGCTCAGCATCACAGTATCTGAGTGCCTTCTGGCACAGCATTAAGCAACCTAACTAACATCTGTCGTGGCTTTTTTTTTCTTCTCATGATCTGTATCCTTCGTCTACCTCCCTCCTTCCAGGGCAGATGTGTAAAATCTGGAGTGTTTCATTCTGGATATATTTAAAGGTTAGTGTTATATGGGTGCATGTGTATGAGTATGGATGAGACTAGAAAACAAACATAGCATTTTATTTACAGAAGGAGAAAATAGAAAAATATACCCTTACACACACATATTCCATATGTACAAACTGCCCCTCACAAAATTATAGTGGGGAAGGGCCTTAATGATCAGACTTGAAGGAAAATAGTAACTCCTTCCATTGAGGAAAAAATCTGATTAGGACTGCTTTACTGTTCTTTTGGGAAATGCAGAGTGTGAAGGGACTACTAGAATTAACTCATGTACACCTGAGAGGATGCAGTACCCTTCCTAAGTGCTGTGCATCAGTAACACGTCTGCTAAAGCACTCTCACACCAGCACCATCATTTAATACTACCTGCAAATGTCAGGGTGATATTGCTGCTGTAATTCTTATAATTATTCTCTCTGGTTTCAGAACTCCCCACTCAGTCCTTACTCAAGCTGCACTTCCCTTAAAGTTAGTAAGAATACAAAGACCAGTGCAGGGTGTGTGGAAGAAGGCTTAGAAATCTCAGAATCTGGTGAGCTAATTTATTTGACATTTGAAATTTATTTGACTGACATATTTTTATTTTCTTGCTATTTATTTATCTACCACTGTTTTGAAAAACAGGAGCAGCCTACCAGCTTTACAAATCACTAATGACAGAAATAGCAGCCATTATCTACAGGCTACACTTCTGCAGTCGTTTTTCCAGGGACTGCACACACTTCCCTTAAGAGATTCTCTTCTTCATACTTGATCTGTTGTCTCCCTGTTGAAAATATCACTGACACCACTGAGGCTAACAAGGTCAAGTGCTTTGAGATGGAAGCCTTTTGTACTGATGAACAGCTGAAGGGTGCGACATATGTTTTAGGGCCCTAGCAGCTGGCTCACTGAGAGCCTCTTGGGTCTCTTTTAATGATAAATCCAAGCCCCGCTACTTCATCTCAGCATGGAAATAGCAGCGTGTTAACATTCATCCAAACTCTTGTGTCTGTCATTAACTCAGCCCTTCTACTGTAGTTACATGGCATAGCACAGCTGACATATCACCTGTCCTCCCACCTCACAGAACAGTAGGGCAGGTTATGCATCAGTGCAGCATTTAAATGCCATTTGACTGAAAACTGCTGATTACTCCACATGTTTTATGGCTCTATTTTTTCTTTTAATTTTCCTGAATGCCAGCTGATCACAGTTGTTTCTTCTTCTAGTTATTTTCTGTACTCTAAATATATATAAATATGTGTACATACGTATATATATAAAGCTTTATAACTGATGCTTACGAATTGTCAGTCATACATACAATAGAAATAAAACAAGCATATCTACAATTGTCTCAGCAGGAACAAATCAGCTCATGGCTGCACAAGGCCCCGAAGGTCACAACCTCCCATTGAGCCACACTCAGAGGAATGAAAGTGAACAACAAATTCAGCAATAAATGCTTTCTTTAGTAAAAAGTTTTGAGGCCGCTGACCAGGAGGGAGGGAATTTTCCCAGTTCTCCTCTTCTAGCAGTCTTCAGTTCTCAACTTTATCCTTTAACAAGTACTTTGGGATCCTTGAGAATGAAAGGTGCTATATAAATGAGAGATGTATTAATAAAATCCCCAACTGCAGTTCAGCTGCAAATGGGAGCTCCTCCAGCTCAAGGCTGGAGTAATTCTGCTAGGCAACCACAGATGGTGTGACAGATGATCTCAGCAGCCCATCCTTCTATGTTTTTTTTTTTAGTTTAAATTAAAACAAAAGAAAATTATAAAGCTATCTTGGCACGCTACAGATTTCAAGGGCCTGAAGTTCATCTTCAGAGCTAGCTTTGGTCCCTTTACTGCTATTCCTTGTCAGAAAGTTTTATACCTGAATCCAGCTGGGGAAAGAATGTGTATGCTAGACATTTGCTTCCACCTTGCCACAAATGGCAGGGGAAGGAGAGATGTGAATGCCTGGGATACATGAATCTCTACGTTGAGAACAAAAGCAGATTCGTCATCCAAGAAAGAGTTCAAAACTTCAGGTTTTCTGGTTCTGTCCCAGCTAGTTGAATATCCATCAACCCATAACAGACTTTCTTTGTGGTGCTGACTCTTCCTAAGCGCTATAAGCACTGATGCCTGTACTTGAGTTAAACATAAACCAACAGAAGATGAGGACAATTGACATAATGCAGGGACAGGAAGAAAATATGAAAAGGGTACATGAACACAGTGTGGAGGTAACCTGCTATTAGATCTGCCAAAGAAAAAGTTCTGTCCATTGGAAACTAGCTTTTGACTCCTGTAAAACCACTGTGAACTTGGTGTGCTGTAGTCATACCAGAGCACAATAATGATTGCTCAAATATCAAAGTGTATATTAGTGACAATTACTTAGTTGTTAATTCTGTTCCAGAACAACTTCTTTTTCTCAGCATTGTGGCCTAAAATAAGGCTCACTGTAGGACCCTAGAATATTACAAAACTTAGGATATTTGCACAAGGTTGCCAATGGACAAAATTGTGACAGCAAGCCATTTGTAATATTTTTAAATTATTCAACACCTATTGATAAAAGTTAGCACCAAAAATATGCATTTTTAATTTATATGGGCAAAAGTATTACCCTCAAACTCTTAATTTGGTCATATATAGATTTGGCTATAGATTTAAGGAAAATTCCCTCTCCCTTCCTGTGTGTGACAAAGGTTCTACAGGTAGATCATTGACTTAAAATGTTGATTAGTATATGACTTCTTTTATTGGTCACTGGGCATCATCCTTGATTCTCTTTAAGCTTTTAAACTCTAGATAATTCATTGAGATAATGCCAAAAATAGAATTAAAAATCTAATTCCTAATTGTAAAAGTAAATTTGCCTGCCTTTAAAAACCAAGCCTTCAAACATTCTTGTTATGTTAGAAATACTTCTTTTCTCCTCATTTAAACCAGAGAACAAAAATGGCCGTGTCAATAAAGTCAGTGCTGTGGCACCAGAACTTGGACCATTTGACAGTAAAATATAAGACCTTCTTTTGGATACATTGTTTATTTCTGATTTTAACACCATCAGAAGTTATGCTTCAGTTTTGTTTATTGGTTTATTAGCAGAGTTTTATTATAAAAATACTTAATGATGTATAGCATATGCAATTAACTCCATGGAAGAGCTTACACAGAAACTACTTTGCGCATGCTGTGTACAAAGCCAGTCAGCAACTAAGCCCCACACAGCTGCACACTTATTTCTTTTCCCCTCCCTCAGTGGAATGGGGGATAGAACTGGAAGAGTGAAAGTGAGAAAACTTATAGGTTGAGATAAAAAAAGTTTAATAAGTAAAGCAAAAGCCATGCAAGCAAAGCAAAACAAGAAATTAATTCATTACTTCCCATCAGCAAGCAGGTGTTCAGCAACCAGGGGTAAAGCAGGGCTCCATCACATGTAATGGTTACTTAGGAAGACAAACTACATAACTCCAAATGTCCCCTTTGTTTGCTTTCCCTTAGCTTTATACGCCATAATACGGTATAGAATATCCCTTTGGTCAGTTGGGGTCAGTTGTCCCAGCTGTATCCCCTCCCAGCTTCTTATGCACCCCCACCCACTTACTGGTGGGGTGGTGAGGAGCAGAAAAGGCCTTGACTTTAAGCAGCTCAGCAATAATTAAAACACCCCTGAATTATCAACTCTGTTTCCAGCACAAATTCAAAACATAGCCCCACACTAGCTACTATAAAGAAAATTAACTCTGCCCCAGCCAAAACCAGCACAGCGCAATAGTATCTGCTGATGTCAAGTAAAAAAGAATTGTCTTGCACTCTCCCTCTTCTGTTGATGGTCTCTACCTCAGTGGGCATGGCACTGGATGTAAAGAAGCTTGAAGGTACCATTACAGAAGATAACATTTATGCTCGAATTTACAGATAGTATTATTATTGCTAAAGATATTTTCTTCATAAAGTCAACTTGAATAAAAAGGAGCAACTTCTTACTAAATTTAGTTTAGCATCACTACTACAGAAATTCCTACTTACTTATGTGAGATGCTAGCTAGTACCCAAGCATCTACCGGGTGGCCAAAGTAATAGAAATTCCTCACCTAGATAGTCTTTTTTGTCTAAATTCAATAGATACAGCAATGGGATATCAACATCTTTTAAATCTGAAAACTTTGGCAGGAGAAGTCAGTCTCACCTTCATAGATTGTACTGCATACTGAGTTTTATTATTTTTCTCATTAACATATGAAAGTGTCATATTTAAGTATCTCTTCTTGTTACAGGGAAGCTCTTTCAGGTTGCTTTATGCATTGTACAGGTCACAGTTAGGCCTGTCGTGCATCAGTAGCAACGCTTTATAGCAGTGCCCAAGCTATTAGTCCCTCAAATACCCTGATTACTTTTGCCAATTGTCGTGGTTTAAACCCTGTCGTCAAGTTAGCCACGCAGTCCACTCCCTTCCCCGGCCCTTTCTTCCCCCCAACCCCCACCCCGCTCTCAGAGGGATGGGGAGGAGAATCGAAAGAATGTAACTCCCATGGGTTGAGATAAGAACAGTCCAGTAACTAAAGTATAACACAAAACCACTACTGCTACCACCAATAATAATTATGATAAAGGAAATAACAAGGGAAGAGAATACGATACCGCCTGCCAAAAACAAGACCGACCAAGCAGTGATCCAGCCCTTCCGAGTAACTCTCAGTTACATCCTGGGCATGACGTGCTGTGGTATGGAATACCTCTTTGGTTAGTTTGGGTCAGGTGTCCTGTATCTGCTTCCTCCCGGCTTCCTCTCCTCCCTGGCAGAGCATGAGACTCACAAAGTCCTTGGTCAGACTAAACATTTGAGCAGTAACTAAGAACATCGGTGTTATCAACGCTGTTCCCAGGCTGAAATTCAAAAACACAGCACTGCACCAGCTACTAAGAAGGAGAAAAAATGACTGCTACTGCTGAACCTAGGACACCAATATATTAGTTTCCATACCTATTTGTGATCTAAGTTTCCTTGCATTTTGTTTTACACATCAGAAAATAATTGTAACTTCTGAGGAGTTACAAAATGTTCAGCCAAGATTACCATATTTCAGAGAGTTGCTGTGTCTCTTGAAAGAAATTTGAACATTTAGTAGACATTTC